>NW_022990973.1:325000-385000 GCF_902827175.1 Gymnodraco acuticeps
GCCTCTCATCCAATTAAATGACTTGCTCGCTCTGACGCGTTGAACCCAATGTGAGCAAATTACTCTGAATGCTGCGACGCAGCACCTGAGATTACTTCCAAAAAGTTATTCACGGTCTCAATTTTTTACGTTTAACGTTATATTCGTTCGGTACACTTCGGTACACACCTGTACCGAACCGAAGGGCCCGTACCGAATAATTTCGGTACGGGTACGTGTACCGTTACACCCCTACTGGCAAGGCTAACGTGGTCGCAGACTACCTCTCCAGAGCGGTCATCAGAGCTGTGCAGCTGGGCCTCGATTATGGGCGCTGACCAGGCCGCTGACCACGGGGTCCAGACCCTCAAGATCTTGGTCATGGGATTACGCCTGGAGGAGGTCACGGTCGGTGAGTCGGGCGCGAAGCTGTGGTGTGACATCTCCGCGGGCCAGCCTCGACCGCCAGTCACAATTGTTCCCACCCCGGTAGGAAACCGACCGTGAAGTTGGTGTCGCTGAAGTTGGTGTGGCAGGGGCTTAAGAAGGACGTGAGGTCCTGGGTCGACTCATGCGTGGCCTGTCAACGTGCTAAGGTCCACCGCCATACTAGGGCACCTTTTGGACTTTTTGCGGTTCCCGAGGGCAGGTTTGACCATGTCAATGTCGACATCGTAGGTCCGCTTCCCCCCTCTTATGGTTTCACCTACCTGTTTACAATGGTGGACAGGACGGCTTCCGACGTCGCCCGCGCTTTCATCGGCAAGTGGGTGCCGCACTTCGGGACTCCGTCTGACCTCTCCTCTGACTGCGGTTCTCAGTTCACCTCGGAACCGCGGTTGCTGTGGGTTTGGGGGTCAAACTGCACCGCACCACCGCATATCACCCCCAGGCTAATGGATTGTGTGAGCGGTTTCACTGATCCATGAAGGCGTCACTGCATGCCGGCACGACAGACGGCAACTGGGTGAATAAGCTCCCGTGGGTTATGCTCGGCCTCAGGTGTGCCCCCAAAGAAGACCTGCAGTCCTCGTCGGCAGAGCTCGTCAATGGCCAGACGCTGCGGGTCCCCGGGGAATTCATCCCCGCCGCCACTGTGCCCAGGCAGCGCTCCTCCCTGCTGGAGACCGCCGGGACATTCACGCCCGTCCCCACGTCGCAGCACAGCAACCCAGCTTTCCGGGTGTCCCCCGGATTACGGTCGGCGGATTTCGTTTTGATTCGCCACGACGCCCACCGCGGCCGTTCAGGGTCATACGACACGGGGTCAAGATGCCTGGTGGTGGACGTTGGTGGCAGGCCTGAGACTGTGTCCGTCGATCGGATTAAGTCTGCTCACGTGGACGTTTCCAGGCCGTTGGAGTCAGTGTTAATTACGTCAACGAAAACTATGACGAAAAATGTTCGTCAACCTTTTTTACATGACTAAGACGAGACGATGGCGAGCTAAAAATAGTTTCTTGATAATGGAAACTTTGACGAAATGTATATTTAGTTTTCGTTGACGAGACGAGACGGGACTAAGGTGTTAATGGTGGACTATCGGACATTAAAAATGCAGGGTATTTTCCCCCAATTGTCCATCTTGTCTGTCAAAATGCATCTTACGTTTCTAACTTCCAATATCATTATTTGAGCTCTCTTCACTCCAGAAGAGCGATCTCCCTGTATCTCTCTGTGTGCGGGGGGCAGGGCCTAACAGACACGCTGCAGCGGCACACAGAGATCTGCCGGGGACGGAGCGTTCAGAAGTATAGAGACATTCTACAAGGCTCGATGTGGACAAAGCTCGTTTGCCATTAGTGTTTTCTCGTTAGCGCATTGACACGAGTAGAGTAGCCTGTCCAAACAGCCGGCCAAAAGGCGTCATATTCAGTCGGAGAAATGCACAATTTTCGACATCCTTAACTCGTTTTCTCCATTTCAGAATAATATATACGATATGTTTTATAATGATTGATCATGAAAGTGTTCTCAAAGCTGGTAAAGGTGCAGCTAGTTTGAATGACTTTGTATACTGCAGGGTAGCTGGTGAATTTACTCCAGGTGGAACTAATGTCTGATTTAACACTTGATTATATTTCACATCATTCATCCAGATCTGTAAAGTAACTAAAGGTATTAAATACATGTAGTGGAGTAAAAGTACACCATGTAGCTCTGAATTGTAGTGGACTAGAAGTACACAGTAGTAGGGCTGAACGATTAATCGATTTTAAATCGAAATCTGAAATGATGCGATTATCAAATCGCAAAGCCTGCGATTTAAAAAAAAAAAATGTGTTATTGTGTGTCAGTCATCCACACCAATCAGAAGTGCTGTGCTCCACATGTACCAGCCATTGTTAATCAATCATAAGTAGCCCATGATAGAAGGTGATAGACAGATTGATCCAATCACCTGCCAAGTGCTTTTGAAAGTGCCTGCCCTTTCCAAATGGCTTCCAATGGAGCTTTCCTAGATGGTTTCTGAGTCAGGTTAGTACTGCTCCATCACGTGTTTCTATTACAGGGTGAATCTTAAACTGAAGCTTGACTTTAAAGCAACCCAACGGAAGTTTCATGTAAGTTTAATTGTTTCACTCGTAGCTCGGGCTGCGGGGGTGCTAGAGACGGGAGCACGTTGATACGACCTTCCTAGCCGGAGTTCTGGCCGCATTTTACAATAAACTTCCGTTGGGTCGCTTAAAAACAAATATCGCAATTCGAATCGCAATCGCAATATTTGTCAGAAAAATCGCAATTAGATTTTTTCCCAAAATCGTGCAGCCCTACACAGTAGCAAAACATTTAAATACTCCAGTAAAGTACAAGTACCTCAACATTTTACTCAAGTACAGTACAATATAATAACATTATATATATTTCATTTATTTCACATTTAAATAAAGCAATTAATTCAGTTAACAATTTGTTAGTTTTTCCCTTTAAAAAATAAGAAAAAGTAAATACAAGACAGTGTTTCCCATACATTGACTTATTTGTGGCGGGCCGCCACAAATAAATATGGTCCGCCACAAATGGATCTCAGATTTTTTTTTTTTTTTTTATTATTCTTTTTTTTTTTTTTGGTGGTGGTCTAATGGATAGTGAGGTGGGCTGATGATCGGAAGGTTGCAAGTTCAAATCCTGCCTGGAACACCACTTGCCCTTGAGTAAGGCACTTAGCCCTCGGTTACTCCAGGGAGAATGTCCCTGTAATTGGTCATTGTAAGTCGCTTTGGAATAAGGCGTCTGCTAAATGCCTAAATTGTAAATTATATTTTTGGGAGAATAAACCCCACAGATCCTCAACTCCGGTGTGTTTCACTCATTAACAACGCAACACAGAGCAACAAGAACGTTGTCTACAGTAGCCATTAACTCGCATGTATTATCTTATTTGAGGGGGGGTGGATGCGTTCCGTGGGCCACCCGAATAGGTTATGGGGCCTTTGACTTTTCTTTTTTTGTGCGGTGCCCCCACAAATAGAATCAAATTCTGTGGGAAACACTGCAAGAATACCGTTAAAGTACTGGATCGATAAGCAGTATCGATAAGACTAGTAGTACTGTAAAAAACCTTAACGATACCCATCCCTAGATATTACACAAGTAAAGTATTAAGAGAGTGAAATGTTGCTTTACGAATTTCAACACATGATGCTGTCCCATTGATTCCGATTTCAGAAACCTGTATTTGCCTAACTGAATTGGTTTAAAGAGAGAACACATTTTGACTAAAAGTTGACTAAAATGTAATTTTTCATCGACTAAAACGTTTTGAGTTTTCGACGACTAAAACTAGACTAAAACTATGAAGGATAGAAATGTCTAAAATGTGACTAAAACTAATAACCATTTTCGTCTAAAGACTAAGACTAAATCAAAAACAGCTGCCAAAATTAACACTGGTTGAAGTTGGCTCTGCCCCCACGTCGGGGCCTCCTCCCATGTCCCGCCCCCTGTGGGGATGCCCTCGCCCTCGTTGGCGCCCCTGCCCTCGCCCTCCTCGGCCCCTGTGGTCCATACGCACCGGGTGGTACTTCCTCCCAGGCGCGAGGGTTTGACTATGGGTGAATTCTGGGGGGTCTTGTGTGGTGATTGACATTATTCACCCACGGACCTATGGGTTGGGGTATTGTTCCGCACGGACATTTGAGTTAGCCGACTTCCCGTTTACCCCGGTCTTGCTTCCCGGGCTTGAAGTGTTTACATGTGTGTTAATGCTAAATAAAAGTCTAGCTTGTACCTTTGATGCCCCGCCTCCGACTCCCGTCTCTCTGCACTACAATATACAGAATATATTATAAATACATGTTGGCAATAATTGATTGATGAGATTTTACATTCATTTATATTAATGTTTGAATTACTTCATGACCTTTGTACTAGTTCCCCTATTCTTTATCAAGTAACATTTTAGATGTGTTTACTTAATTATTGAACATATTTGTTATTGATTTTTTAATGAATTATTCTCCCGCAATTTGAATTAATCCAAAGTGTTTTTTTATTTGCTTTTTACACATTTAAAAAGAAAAGGTGAATAAATGAGCACATTAAAACTAAATGATCAATTTATGTCACATGTAATCAACTAGTGCCTACATCATGTATGGTTAATATTAGGGATGCTCCGATCGCCAATTTCGGGGCCGATCACCGATCGCCGGAATCTGTATCGGCCGATACCGATCGCCGATCCGATCGAGTGGGCGGGGCCTAAATGGAAGATTTAAACATCACTTTAAATCTTCCATTTAAAATGATGTTTAAAACTCAGTTAATGGGGCTCATTCACTGGAGCGTCCACAAACAACAATCAACTTAATTATTACATTCAAATGATGTACATTATTCAAGTTTACATTCACTTTGGAGAATAACACGGGAGAAATTAGCGGAAGCGCTCTCTGTTCCTCTCTCCCTCTCTCTCTCCCCCCTCTCTCCCTCTCCTGACAGCCTGTCAGTATCTCATGCAGCTCACTGATCCAGTAATGAGTGACCCGACAATGAAGAATAAATATATTTATAATAACTAGTTTAGCTTGTTCCAGAGGTAGATAAAATAGCTAAGTGTGTTAGGTCTAACTCTTACGGTACGTCCACACAGCAGCTTTTCAAAAATCTTGAAAATCTTGGAGCTGGGCGTGTCTGAAAGCTTGGGGATTTTTTGCGAGCAACGCGACCAACAACCAATCACATTAATCTCCCGCCCCCGACATACAAAGCAAAAAACCCCGGGGATTTTATGCGAGCAATATATATATATATATAAACTCCCCAAACAGGCGAAAACTTACCAGTTTCACCCACTGTCTCTGCCACCTCCCTCCATGCCTGGTTCCTCCGGTTTGTATCCCGTTAATAGTTCTGGTCGTAAAGAACCGGGTGATTTGCTACCGTAATTTCTCGTTTGGAATATGAGGAAATGAACTGCGGTCTGGTTCTCCCTGTGTGTGTGTTTCGCTGCGCTTACCTGTCCGGCGGGCGGAGCTGCAGGATTTCTGCTTCACACACGTTGCAAACCGCTATTTTACTGTCTTTTTCGGACACCTTCAAATAATGCCAGACCGGTGAAGCCATTTTGGCGAGCTTGTTTTGCCGCACACATAGAAAAGTGTCATGTATTTTACGTCATGCGATCGGCTCTCGCGATCGGCATGTTTAGAGAGCACTGATCGATCGGTAGAGAGTGAGTATCGGCCGATATCGATCGGTGACCGATCGATCGGAGCATCCCTAGTTAATATTTAAATCAGTACATTACATGGCATATTATTCAATGTATGTATTTTTCTAAATATATTTATTTTGGTAAGTTTGCTCTTCCGAGATAAACTATAATTATTATAATTAAGTACATTTGTCTCATAATACTTACATACTTGTACTTAAAGATATGCACGCAGTACTTTAACTTGTAATGGAGTATTTTCACAGTGTACTTGTACTTCTACTACCTGCAGCAAGTGCTGATAAAGTGTCTAAAGTGTTATTACTGTGATAATAAAGTGTTAATGAAGAGTTTAAAGTGTTAATGAAGAGTAAAGGGAACAGACCTGCTCTGTGTATCCGAAGCTGAGGCTGTAAAACAGCGTCCAGTAGTTTCTGGAGTCTCTTGTTCTCCTCTTTGGAAAGAAACAGCTCCTCCTCGAGCTCTGCTATTGTTTGTTCAAAGAGAGCAAATATCTCTTCAGAAGAAGCAGTGAGTCGCTGCTTCTTCAACGACAGCAGCATTTGGACTTTACTCATGTTTCCTAGATCACCTTTTCCTGCAGACTCCTTTAAACACACCGTTTCTCTCTCCGTCAAACTCTCAATCTGACTAGTGTTGCTAACGTGTTTCCAGCTAGCATGCTAAGCTAGCTCCTATAGTCCGAGGTAAACACTCCAGAAGAAAGAGCACAGAGTCCATTCAGAGGTTTATCCAGACACACGGATGATGGATCAGTAGAGCTGGAGCTCACACACACTTTCTCAGGAACACAGAGAGAGAACCGTAGCGACGAGACTCCACATGCCGGGCTCGAGTTAAGTGTGAGCGAGTGATGTGTCGGTCGGGGTACCAGATCCGCTCGGGGTCCGTTACGCTTACCAATGACGTCACGCATTGGCTGTACGGCAACCCAAAAGGTAATAATAATAATTCTAAATAAAACAGGAAGTTCACCTAAATTACATTTAAGACACTGCAACGAAAGTAACAAAAACAATGTAATATCCTTTTCCGTTTCTGAGAACACAAATTGGGTTATTTACATAATTATGTTTACACTGGTGACATTTACGGGACACAATTCACTGGGTTATATAGTGTGTGTTGCACCACGGACGAGTTAGTGAGTGCACCTGTGTTGTGTTGTCATTAGAGGCTTCTCAATACTCAAATTTCCCCTCCTCGACTCCACTCCTCGGTTCCACTCCTCGATACTTAGACCCGCCCACAGGAGATGCGAGCGGAGGACCGAGGAGGGGAACCGAGGAGAGAGGAGGGGAAGCAGCAGACGTTTAAAGAAATGAGAACTCCTCTCCTCTGAGCGGTCATTTTAAAGAGACGTTCGTTCATTATTACGTGGCAACAGCTGCATCAGCTGTCGAGTGTTTTGTCATAGTGCTGTATCTCTGTTAGATCAGCTGCACATTGTTCCCCCACATATTTACTTTGAATTCATTGAGAGTGCGGTATAATGAGACAATAACAGGCTACAGATGCGGACACACACACACACAAATATATTTATATAAATATATACAATTTAAAGTATGAGAGCACTGAGCACTCTCATAATAACGTAACACATTCAGAGACTGGATATATCCCCCCCCCCCTCTCTCTGGTCGCTGAAATGGGGAATTGAAATTACGGGCCAAAAGTTGTATTTACAAGTAGCCTATTAAAAGTAAGCAGAGGACACCAAACCAACTGAGACCGTCTGTCCGCCGCATTTACGCACTGTACCACACACACCTACACACTGTACCACACACACACACCTACACACTGTACAACACACACCTACACACTGTACCACACACACACACCTACACACTGTACAACACACACCTACACACTGTACCACACACACCTACACACTGTACCACACACACCTACAGCTCCTAAAGCATAAGCCGTTGTGTATTTTATTATGTGAAGCAATGGTCTTAGAAAAATATCGACTCTTTGTTTGTAGATATCTCCTAAACTAAAGCAAATAAAGAGAGTCGGCCTGTTATACTGAGTGATATATTATACACACTGCTCTGCTTTCTGCACGGACCTCACAGCTGTTCTCTCTGGAAACATCGCAACGCGATGAAAGCAGTTTCTAAAATAATATCCAGGGGATGCATGCATAGCTGTCATTGGCTGAGATAAGTCCGGCCGTGCGTCACGCCTCCACCGTTCCCGGAAATGCATCCGTGGAGGAGCTGTGGAGGAACCATCAGTGTATCCTCGGTTAGAGCTCCTCCAGAGAGCCTCCTCGATGCTCGATCCTCGGTCCTCGGTGTGCATTTAGAGAAATGAGACGTCCTTCAAAATGGCGCGCTGAAATTAATTTCCGGGTCACTACCGGAGGACCGAGGACCGAGGAGTCGAGGAGGGGAAATTTGAGTATTGAGAAGCCTCTATTCTAGCTTGTGTGGCGTGTATTAGGGGTGTAACGGTTCACAGACGTCACGGTTCGGTTCATACCTCGGTTTGGGGGTCACGGTTCGGTACAACAAGGACAAGCAAAAAAAAGTCCCAAATGCATCATTTTTTTTGCTGTTATTTATTTGTAACAGTAGTGCAAGTTTTGATATGAAAATAAGGAACTCTAACATTTGGAATCATTAACTGTATTACACAGTTAAAAACAAACCACAAACAGTAACACTCAGATGGCCATATTATTTATAATGGCTGATGTCAAACTAAAAGGTTAAATAAGCTGTACAACTAAAAAGAATGTCTTGAAAATATTTAAATAAATAATAAGAAAGTGTTTCAATCACAATCAATAAAAGGCAATTTATTTTATATTTTTATATCAGGAGATGTTATACAGTTATGTATAACATCTCCTGATGTCAAAATATAAAATAAATACAATGATAAATATAAAACAAAATAAAATCTGTACCTTTAGGAGCAATGTCTAACATGTGTAATTAACTTGTGTGTGTGTGAGGCCATTATGCCTAAATAAAGGTACTCAAGCTTTACTCTATTTTCAAGTTGTTCTTCAAAAAGATGAGTTTGTCTACGTTGTCAGTAGTGAGGGCAGGTCTGTTGGCGGTAACTATGTCACCTGCCGTCGAGAAAACCCTCTCGCTGGGTTATCTGAACTCGCCGTAGCTACTAACTGTTCTTCTTCATATAGTGTGTTCGTTTTGTTGTGTTTTGTTCTTGTTCTTCATTTGTTATTTACGGGCGGCTGGCTTTTAGGCGCAATACCGCCCCCTGGATTATATATAGTGTAATACTGCCCTGAGTGACAGACTTTTTCCCACTTGTAAAAAAAGGCTTATTCGCCGTGTGACTGCATGTGCCGAACTGTGACGGTACGGGACGAATACGGATACCGTTACACCCCTAGCGTGTATACAAGATCATCCTGCTGACTCCCATTCATCGGCTCTACAACACTGTCGATTGTTCTTTTTTAACATTCAAACGTAAAAAATAACAATCGACATTAATCTGAATGAGGGAGGTGATTTATTATCATTACAACGTAATTTCCCGATCATTTAAATATGAATATGGTGAAATACATTCTTACAATAAGCGAGAAATTGATTTAACTCCTGTTTGACAATAACTGTGAATTTATTTCCTTTTATTTAAAATTAGAAATCAAATTTGATCATACACCAATAGGGCGGGTCATACTCAGGTGCTAACATGAATCTGAAGTTCGATTTGAATGCATAAATAACAGGATAGAAATGCAATTGTTGGTCATTAGTGGTCAATAAAGGTTTTGATTTGCAATATTTATACAACATATCGATATTTGTATGTAATTACATCAATGTTTTTTTTTTTTTTTTAAAGTAAAATTTGCTAATATTTGAGGATTAAGATAAAAAAAACAAGTACTTTATTGATACCAATTGGGGAAATGTTTACGCTGCAGCAGCAAAAGACAAGGCATTGCACATTAGACAGTTAAAAGACTAGAATTAAACAATCGAAAATGTAAACATCTTAAATAGAAATAAAATAGCATTACACAAAGTAGAAAATAGACAGTGTGAACAGCTATCTTACCTGTTAACATATACATGTTAGGCTAACGTTGCCTTGGTTAAAGAGCCTGTTGTTTATTGCTTTGAATTCTTTAAAACAAATATTATCTTCTTAAACCTGTATGGTAGTCAGGAGCATCACATCCTAATGTTTATTGATATATTTAGAGGGAGGGGAGGAAGGTCTCAAAATTCTGATTAGATACATTTCTACCATTTCTTTAATTCATGGTGGTTTCAGTAATCCATCATCTAAATGACTAATGTAATCTTTATGACTTTCAGAAAGGACAGGAGACCCACAGGTGCCTATCGATGATTGTCAACTGACAGCACAATGAGTCAAAGGACTAGCAGCAGCATGATGATGATGTTAAATGTGTTGTTTTAGGAACATCCATTGTAAATAAATGGAATTCAATAAACATTGAATAGCATGCATGCAGTTTGTCTGTGCCTTTTCCTCTGTGTTGTCCTGGCATATAGTCTCCCTCATGGTTTGCTGTGCTGCCTGGGGATGCTCCAATCACTCAGAGAAAGGAGTACTGTAAGGTTTCCCCACTGACACAGAGAGGAGGAAAGAATGGCTGGCTCAAGTCAGCAGGAGCAATTCACCATTGTCAGAAACTTTCTTATGGCTTCAACAACTATTTTGGTTCTTTCTGACTTTCTTTCTGCCTCAGCAGCACAGTTGATCCCCATGGACAGACACGCCAATATTCCTCATGACTCCTAGGCAAGGCATGGCAAGGCAAGTTTATTTATATAGCACTTTTCAACACAAGGCAATTCAAAGTGATTTACAAAAAATGAAAGACATTAAGAAAAGGGCATTTAAAATCAGTCATTAAAAAAGAAAAGCTAATAAAAGATATGAATAGTTCAATTAAAAGCAGCGACAAAAAGAAAAGACTTCAGCCTGGATTTAAAAGTAGTCAGAGTTGCAGCGGACCTGCAGGTTTCTGGGAGTTTGTTCCAGATATTTGGAGCATAATAACTGAACGCTGCTTCTCCATGTTTAGTTCTGACTCTGGGGACAGAAAGCTGACCAGTCCCTGAAGACCTGAGAGATCTGGATGGTTCATCATTTAGCAGGAGGTCAGAAATGTATTTTGGGCCTAAACCATTCAGTGCTTTATAAACCAGCAGCAGTATTTTGAAATCTATTCTTTGACACACAGGAAGCCAGTGTAAAGACTTCAGAACAGGAGTGATGTGATCCACTTTCTTAGTGTTAGTGAGGACTCGAGCAGCGGCGTTCTGAATCAGCTGCAGCTTCCTAATAGATTTTTTAGTGAGACCTGTGAAGACACCATTGCAGTAGTCCAGTCTACTGAAGATAAAAGCATGGACAAGTTTTTTCCAAATCCTGCTGTGACATTAGTCTTTTAATCCTAGATATATTCTTTAGGTGATAGTAGGCTGATTTAGTAACTGTTTTAATGTGACTGTTGAAACTCAGGTCAGAGTCTATGACTACACCTAGATTTCTGGCTCTATCTGTTGTTTTGAACATTGCAGACTGAAGCTCAGCGCTAACTTTTATACGTTCTGCCTTGGCTCCAAAAACCATTACCTCAGTTTTATCTTTGTTTAATTGGAGAAAGTTCTGACACATCCAGTCATTGATTTGTTCAATGCACTTACTCAGTGTTTGAATTGGAGCATAGTCTCCTGGTGAAATGGTTACATAAATGTGTGTGTCATCTGCATAGCTATGGTAACTTATTTTGTTGTTCTTCATTATCTGAGCCAGTGGTAGCATGTAGACGTTAAAGAGAAGATGCCCCAAGATGGAGCCTTGAGGTACCCCACATGTCATATTTGTCAACTCAGATGTGTATTTACCTATAGAAACAAAGTTGTTTCTGTCCTTTAAGTAGGATTCAAACCAATTTAGAACTGTTTCCGAAAGTCCCACCCAGTTTTCCAGTCGGTCTAGTAATATGTTGTGGTCAACAGTGTCAAACGCAGCACTGAGATCTAATAATACTAACACTGAAGTTCTGCCACTGTCTGTGTTTAAGTGGATGTCATTAAAGACCTTTACAAGAGCAGTCTCAGTGCTGTGGTTTGGACGAAAGCCTGACTGGAACACATCGAAACAGTTATTTAAATGCAAGAAATTACTCAACTGTTGAAAAACAACATTTTCAATGATTTTACCTAGAAAAGGGAGGTTTGATATGGGCCTGTAATTGTTCATTACTGAAGCATCTAGATTATTCTTTTTTAAGAGCGGTTTAATGACTGCAGTTTTCAGGGCCTGTGGAAAAACACCTGAGTGAAGAGACTTGTTTACTATATGAAGTAGATCTGAGGCCATGCAAGGCAAAACATCTTTGTAAAATCCTGTTGGAATAATATCAAGGCAGCAGGAGGAGGATTTCAGAAGTTGAATAATGTCCTCTAGGTTTTTATCATTAATCTGATGGAATTGTGTCATGATGTCTGAATTTATGTTAAGTGGACACAGAGACAACACATTTCCTACCTGCTTTACCTGCTATTTTCTCGACTCTACCTGTAGTGACTATTTAACCTAATCTATACTCAAGCCACTGAGGGATGGGAACGGGAGACCTTTGTTCTGACGCGTGTTCCAGACGATAAAACAATGTCCATACGAGTCGTGTATCTTTCAATCTAGTATCGATCCATTTATTTTGTGTTCAATATGCATGCCATTCACGCTGAATACAAACAGGTTTAACTCAGCTCATCTCGACAGGGCTTCTCCAGACACGGTCAAAACACTGTTTGCTTCCGTCCCACACACCTGAATCTGATGACCAGGGACCAGTAGTTAAACACTTTTAATCTCAATCAGATCCGACCAGATTTTGAAATCCAATTTTTTGTGATCCAGGATCAGACAACTCGGACAGATTTTGTCCCAGTATTTCAAAGAAATTCAGGATAGGATCACCCTGATCCAGATTCAAACTTTTCAAGATTACTAGATCCTGAATATCAGTGCTTTAATCCTACCGATCTCCATCTAGTGGATATGTAAAATAATAAAGGAAGACAAGAGACCACGTTCCAGAGACATCTATAGCGTCTAATTATATTTTTAAATACAAAAAGGACATAAAATCATAATGGAATTGTAATTTAAAAAAATACTCCCACTAGGGCAGGGGTCCCCAAACTTTTTCCTGTGAGGGCCACATAACTTTTCCCTTCTCTGATGGGGGCCGGGTCAGTTTATAACAGAAAAAGTGTGACGATCGCATGGGTGTCTAAACGTAAACATTTATTGTTTTCTAGAATCCACACAAATATTAATAACCCTTTCCGGGATCTTCACAGAAAAAAAGTCAGGAAATAAATAATAACACTATTAATGAAATAAATAACACTATTTATAAAATAAATAATAACCAGATAACCCTCTCTGGGTTCTTTACAGAAAAAAAGTCCATTGAAAATTACTGTAACTTTCTGTTGTGCCGTGCACAATCTTAACAGGTAAAAGTTTAGCTTAGTTGTCAGAGCAGAATCTCTCAAAATAAACGTGGATTTACGTAAAAAAAACTATTTTTTCGGGGTTCGGGTGTTTTGTTTGATTTTAAACAAACAAAGTCTTGGCTTTCAGAATATGAAACTTTTATTTCCAATTTATTTATTTCTCACTCGCAATCTGCTCTTCCGCAGCGCCGCTCCCCCCTCACTCCGCTGAAATTATGAATGTAAGAGTATAGTAATCATAGATAACACTGCAGGGTCCGTTACAGTTTGTTTTCATCTGATTTCTATTAAACAAAGTCTTGGCTTTCAGAATATTAAACTTGTTTCGGCAAATTCAGATGATAAATACAACTTTGAAGCTTCGGCATAATTACAAGCGGAGAACGGAGTAACTTGACGTCACAGCAGGCATAATAACAGCCGGTGTTTCTCGTGATTGTTTTCCCCGGGAAACAAACACAATACACACAAATGCAAAATTACACAAGCACACACACTCACACACACACGTATACACACACACTCGCGAGCTTCCCCTCCAAACAAAAATATCTTCCCTCGGTAGTATTTTGATCATTCGCTAATAATCAATCAGATCGATGGATTCCAGAGAAGAGACAACTTTGAAGGCCTTTTTCTCAAAATGATGACTCGGTGACAGTCATTATATAATGTGACATATTTCGCTTAATATTTGAAGTACAAAAACAATCCTGATATCATTAGAAAGCTAGGAATCTCCTCTTTCCAACAGTGTATACAACTCAAAAGGTGTCTTCGGGTCAATGCGACTGATTTAGATAGAGCAGGTCACAACATTTTGACAGGGGCTAGTCTAGGATTCGCGTGGCCAGACTGAAAAAAAAAAAAAAAAATCATAATGCGTCTTTGGTATTGTTCAGGGGGCCGGGCCAAATGTGGAGGCGGGCCGTACCCGGCCCGCGGGCCTTAGTTTGGGGACCACTGCACTAGGGTAACAACAACAACACATTAATTCAAAGGCAGCTGGATCATCCTGTCATGTCATCAACATTTGGTTGGAAAAAAAATAGGCCACCACAAATGTGACCAGAAATTGAAAAATAAAATTGATTTGCCATGAAGGCTAAACATTGTGTAACAAACTTTGCCATCTTATTTATATTGAAACATATTTTTAAATACATTGTACAGTTCATTTTTCTCTGGTAATCCACTGGATATCTACCCCTCCTGATCTGATCTGATATCAAAGTGATCCTAATCCTGTTTTTTGGTTTTGAACTACCCAAAATCCAAATCTGATTTGATCAGATAGGGATTACAAATGTTGATCTACTGGGCCCCGGTGATTACCTATCTGCACTCATAAATTGAATGCTCCATCCTGTGTTCAATGTTGGAACTGCATTATACATTCAGCTTGTGCAGATACAATTAAAACAAACAAGATACATTATGGCTCCAACACTTCCCTTGCTTTGGTTCTTCTTCCTCATGCATTGTTTTGTTGGAACTATTCTTGGTTATTTTAATCTCTCTCTTTGGACAATCTGATCGCCATGCTTTGTGTTTCCCCCCACACTGACTATACTTGGGTTCCTTCTCAGTTTCTACCGCTTCACAACTTATCCCAATATTTGCCACAAATCACCAACGCATGACTTCAGACCAAATAACTGTGACCAAACTTACAACATCGTCTGCACTGTATTGGCTTGGGTTCAAATATCCTCAATGGGTAACTGATGTGATCCAGGAATACTTCGTCCAGCACCGAAGTCCATAGAGACTTGGCTTGGGAAACGGAAGGTCACCGGTACGAGTCCCCGAAAGACCAAGTGCAACCGATGTGTCCCTGAGCAAGGCACCTTTGACGACACTGATACCCGGGCAGTACCTATGGCAGCCCACTGCTCCTAACACTAGGATAGGTGAAATGCAGAATGTACATTTCCCCTCTGTGGGACGATTCATGGTATATTCTTCTACATGTACACACTTCAATTGCTGTATTATTTACTCGAGGAACTTACACTATACCTAATTGTTTATTATATAATTGTTTTCTGCTACTTAACACCTCAACATTAGAGACTTGGCTTGGGAAATGGAAGGTCACCGGTACGAGTCCCACTGATACCCGGGCAGTACATATGGCAGCCCACTGCTCCTAACACTAGGATAGGTGAAATGCAGAATGTACATTTCCCCTCTGTGGGACGATTCATGGTATTTATTATATAATTGTTTTCTGCTACTTAACACCTCAACATTATGGAACTTTTTATGGCACAATTTTATTTTACAGATTCAGATTTTTATAAAAAAATTAAATTAACTCGTGAATTATTTCGTATTTCAACAAAAAATAAACTACCAAGCAGCATAGCCAATAATGTTATTAAAAATAGCTCCAACTTTATCAGCTTGAATATTAAGGTGATGAACAAATTGATAAATACATAATTATAACAAATAATTAATATAACTAATAAATGAGTACTTTTACATTTGGTATTTAGATGATAACACTGCAAAAAGTATAATAATTTGTAATATTTGTAGTCTTTCTATATCCCTGATAATCTTCAAAACCCTTTCTGGTTCTTTGAAGGCTCTATCCAGACTATCTTCTGGTTATTTTCTGCATCAATCCCTATTATCTCTTACAACAACAAAAAACAACATCTTGGACATAACCGCAAGACTGTAACCTCTTCACATTCTGTTGAGATTGTGAGTCAATTACTAGCCATGTTTTACACATTGCTGTTTTGAATCATTAATATGTGGATGACAGTTGAACTGGATGATGTAACAGGTATGCCATCTGCTGGAAAGAAGACGTATCGCTCTGTTGGCGTCGTTTGGACAACAAAAACAGAGTGAAGCTCTCATACCATAAACAATCTTTGAGTACAGACACCGTCCTGCAGAGAGCACACAGCCCAACAGCACGTTTTTGGTCTAGCGTCACTTTACAAAAACGTTTGCATTAAGTTATTAAGACTAGCTGGTCCATTATAAAGGTCAGTCCACCTTAAATGAGCAGTGGGTGATCAGCAGGTGAAAGGCAGGACACGGGAACTTGGTCCTGAGGAGATGTAACGATTATTAAATAAGAAATAGTCGAGTCAAGGGGTCAAAGAAATGAACATTTGTGATTATTAGCGAATTGGTTGCAGATGGGTGAAAACAGGCTTAGGGAGTAACGTGTTACATGTAACGGCATTAGGTCATCAGGATACAAAATAGACAAATGTATTCCCTTACAGTTACAGAAGCAAAAACACTCCGATAACAGGTACATTTATGTAAAACAGGGCTCATTAACAGGATAGCAATGATACAAAACATTTAGAAATAAAGAACAATACATCAAATCATCCTATATGGAAACTTGGAGCCCTCAATCCAAATAAAATGGTTCATCAACAGTCAGTGGTTAACGTATAAATCAGAATGACAAAAACATTAAACATATTGTCCACTTATGTTGATAAAGATTGAGTTAATTTAAGTCTTATATGGATGTTGTACAACAATGTTAATCCAGTCAGACAGATTTCTCTCACGTGTAAACTGTCAGTGTGCAACTCGATTTTGACAGGAAAGCTACTGGAGACTTCTAGAATTGTGTGAGTAACATCGTGTTTTTAGACTTCTCTGTTTCAGTGTGTGTACTCTGTATCAATGCTCTGTAGTTGATCTGACTGGAATTGTGATTTTAAAACTCAAAACCGCTACAGTATCTGTCAGGCAGAAACTTGGGACAAGTCATTTGACTGAAACCTTAAAAGTGAACTAACTGACTGCTAGGGTTAACTTTGATTTAAACATTTGTAGAATACTAAGAGCTTTATTGAGTAGGTGTAACTGTATTAAGGGTTAAACTCATAACTTTATAACTTAGGGTTTAATGTAATTGACTTAAAAGACAATAAGAAATCAGGAGGAAGCCAGTCTAGATTTCCTTTTGAGGGCCACCAGATGCAGAGTTAACCTCTTAAACCCGGCCCCCCCCGATATCGGGCGGAAAAACACGTCACTGCAGGAGACAGCGTCTGGGGGCTTCTTAATATTTAAAAACCTATGAATGTCTTATACTCAAATAACGGGAAAAAACTCAGCAACCTAATGATACGAGCCATTTTAACCGAAACAAAACACAAGTCTCACAAGAAGCGTTAGCATTAGCCCTTAGTGAAAACAGGCTGATGCTACTTCCGGTGCTAACTAGCAAAAACGATCTTTAAAACTTAATATGTTCTGCACAAACTACATATCAGCTGAAAGCTGATACTCCACAGATTATTTTTATATAAGTATCATCACTGTAGGACACAAACTCACTGAGCGAGCAGCCAGAACAGAGCAAGAAAACAACAACAGTGTTCTAAAGCATAACAATAATTATGTTTTACCGTTGCTGTTTTGTGATCAAAAGTCGTGTTCAAGGGAATACAAACGCTGCTCAAGGTTAATCCAATGTCTCTTAGTCACTTTAGAATTGTTCCTGATAATCCATCATTACATTCATGGCCGCATCGTAGGTATAACGTTTTGCAGTACGGGTTTAGGGTTTCTCACATGCTGTTTACGCAAGCCTCTCTCTCCTTGAGGTAAGTGTAAAGCGGGATTTACTAACCCCCCCCTCGATTATATTGGCTCCAAAGTTTCAAAAAAGATGTCAATCACCCAAATCGACCAATGGGTTCCAGAGATAGGATCCTGCATAGTAGGAATAATGCCAGCAGCGGCTGCTTTACGCACAGACGGAGCAGAAGCAGCCGCACAACCGCTCCAGCACAGCAGCAACGAACACAACACAGCGAAGCGACAACACAGCGAACAGAGAACACAGCGAACAGAGAACACAGAGACAACAGCAGGCAACCCTGATTATGAACTTCAGGAAAGGTATGTACTCTCTCTGTTTGTATCTATTAGTTGTGTATTTGGTGTAATCTATAGTAATTCCACACTCGCAAAATACAAAATGGACGCCGCTTTGTTGTTGTAGCGTTATCATTCCGTGAGAAACTAAAACAATGGCAACATCATGTTGGTGAACGTATAAATAGATTAATTGTATTTCGTGACTATAACACGGCAGTATATAAATAAAGCTGTATTGTATATCAACCCAGTATATATATATATATATATATATATATACTGTTATTCCACACACGCCAAATGGATGCTGTTTTGTAGTTCTACAGACATTGACTATTAGCAGATTATAAATAAAGCTGTATTGTATATCAGTCTATATATATCTATATATATATAGATATATATATACTATAGCGTGTGTGAAATAACAGTATACATATATATATATATATACTATAGCGTGTATGAAATAACAGTATATATATGTATACTGTTATTTCACACACGCTAAATGGAGGAATTATTTCTGATTTGAGTTACATTTTTGAAAGAATAATCCAGTGAAGTAATCAAAGTGTTTTCCACATTTGTTTTCACAGTGATGAAGACAAGTATTAAATGGCTTCTGGATCACAGCCATCAACATCTGCCTCATCCGAGCTATGACGTGCATCAGATCAGCATACAGTTGCCCCAGAACCATCAACATCCAAGCTACGCCGCCGGACGTCTGCACCAGTACTAACTCAGCCTCCCTCTGCATCTTCTGGTTCAGTGAACAGACTGTCAGGAGGAAAGTGAAACGGGCTGGTGTGTGGAAGACTAAGGTTGTTACCGTTCCTGACGCTGTGGTGGACTACAACAGAAGCATGGGCTGCGTGGATGTGTCCGATGCTTTGATTGGGTACTACAGTGTTCACCACAAAACCATGAAATGGTACAAGACCTTTTTTTTTTACCATTTTCTGGACATTGCAGTGGTGAACAGCTTCCTTCTCTACAAGGAGATGCACAAGATGAGGGGTGACCCCAGCAGGACGAAGCCACACACCCAGAAGTCCTTCAGGGAGCAGCTTGCTGCAGACATGAGGGGTGAAGTCCGTGCAGCAACACCCCCCCCATCATCACTCGTATGCATTCCCAAGTATTATGGGGAAGATGCCACCGCGCTCAGGAGGTGCTCTGATGCTGGCAACACAACGGTGAAGACCTATCTACTGCACTAAGTGCCTGGTGCCTCAATTCAAAAACACTAAACACATTCAGGTTGTGTACATTTTTTCTTTTTTGCCAGTATTTACAAAAAAAATGCTCATGGTGTTATTTCGGTTTTAGTGTCGTTTTTTTGTGTTATTTTTGAAATAAATCTGCTCAAGACAAGAGACAAGTGTATCCTATGTTTCCTAATTGTTATTGTGTAAGTAAACCTTCCTATAAGTGTTAGTCGGGTGATAAACATGTAAGGGCTGTGGCAAAGTCCACACACAGACACACACACACCATTTACATACAAAAAAAATGTAATTTAAAAATAAAAAATTGTTTTTCTTTAACACACTTGTATTTGGATGGAATGATTACCTGTAGTGATAATACAATTATTTTTACAGTATGGTACCTGAAAAAGGTCAAATGGCACTGATGGTATCCAAATGTGCCCAAATGTGCCCAAAGGTCAGTCCGCCTGGACTACTTTTAGCTAAACCTCTCTAAAAAGGTCAAATTTAACTTGTTTTGCCTCAATCTTGATACAGGGTACTTATTATATGTTATACTTTGGATTTCTAAAGCTTTTAGTCTACTATCCCATCATTCAAGGGTAGTTTTCACTATAAGTAATGTTTTTTTTTTAGGTGGGGGTAAGAATTTACCTTTTTTTACTATGTTCTATCTGAATTTACTCTGACTGAAAAATATCTATATTGATTCTGACACTTCTACATCCAACTCACAGATGTAACCTTGCTTTGATAAAAGAAATTATTCATATAACCCTTTTAGAAGTTAAGTTATAGTCATTTGTTTTGGGCATAGCATTTTTTAGCCTGAAACCTTAAAAACAGGCTCAGGGCTTAAGAGGTTAACTAATTAAAGGGACGTTGCCCCACAGCTGTGAGAACTCAGCAATCAGGTGTCCATTTTAGGTAGCACTTTCCTGGAGCGTCAGCTTCAGACAAGCTAAGACATTAGAGTCCTGCGGGAGTCACGAGGGAGGCAAAGAGGAGGCAAATCCTACTCTGATTGAGCTGGTGTCTTATTTCTCTTTTCTTTAGTTTTATAGCCCCTCAGGCTATAATCATGTGTATTTTCTCCATTCCTGTTCATGTCTTCTCGCAATTATCACTGGTCCCGTGTATCTCGCAATCGATATAACCGGCCTGCTCTCATCTATCCCACATGCTCCACTGAGATCCAACATCTAGTTTCAGGTGGCCTGTGGAATTGCCAGTCAGCTGTTCCTAAGGCTGACTTCATCTCTGGCTACGCCTCCCTGCAGTCTCTGGATTTCCTTGCTCTCACTGAGACCTGGATTACTCCATCCAACACATCCACCCCAGCAGCTCTCTCCACTGCATATTCCTTCTCCCATACACCCAGACCAACTGGCAGAGGAGGTGGCACTGGTCTCCTGCTCTCTCCCAAATGGAGCTTTTCCCTCTTCAAACTACCTAACTTCACTCCTTCCACCTTTGAATTCCATGCCGTCACAGTAACCCATCCTATACAGTTCAATCAATCAATCAATCAATGTTTATTTATATAGCCCAATATCACAAATGTTACATTTGTCTCAGTGGACTTTACAGTTTGTACAAAATATCAGTATGACAATACGACACCCTCTGTCCTTAGACCCTCACATCGTACAAGGAAAAACTTCCGAAGAAAACCCACAGTTTAAAGGGAAAAATGGGAGAAACCTCAGGGAGAGCAACAGAGGAGGGATCCCTCTCCCAGGACGGACAGACGTGCAATAGATGCCGTGTGTAAATTGAAAAGATAATACATTTGCAACATAGGTAGTCCAAATGTTTGGAAATGCATGTGTGTATAATAGGAAGATGAATCCACGAGGATATCCATCCAGGACCTATGATCCAGGACCACAGCCACGACTCAAGATCCAGGGCTCGCGATCCAGGACAGAGGAGTGCAGGATCATCCATGACTCCGGATCCCGGCGTATATAGACACCAAAAAGAAAGACATTTGGGGAAGCTGGGTTAATCGGAACATGAGAGTACACAGGTATAGACAGAGAGAAGGAAGAAGTAAGATGTTCCCCGACAAACTAAGCCTATATCAGCAAAACTAGGGGCTGAATCTAATCAGCCCTAACTATAAGCTTTATCAAAAAGGAAGGTCTTAAGCGCACTCTTAAAAACGGATAAGGTGTCTGCCGCCCGAACACAAACTGGAAGCTGATCCCACAAATGTGGAGCTTGATAAGAAAAGGCTCTGGCTCCCATTGTACTTTTAGAGACTCTAGGAACAACCAACAACCCTGCATTCTTGGAACGCAATGCCCTAGTAGGACAGTAGGGTATAATGAGTTCTTTAAGGTAAGATGGCGCCTGCCCATTAAGGGCTTTGTAGGCGAGAAGAAGAATTGTAAATTCTATCCTGTGTTCTATAGGGAGCCAGTGTAAGGCAGCCAGAACAGGAGTAATGTGGTCCCTTTTCCTAACTCTGGTTAGTACACGAGCCGCAGCATTTTGAATCAGCTGAAGCGACTTGACTGACTTCTTGGTACACCCTAATAATAAAGAGTTACAATAATCCAGCCTTGAAGTAACAAATGCATGGACTAGTTTCTCTGCATCGTTTTGAGGCAAGATATGCCTGATTTTTGCAATGTTACGTAGATGGAAGTAGGCGGTCCTTGAAATTTATTTTATGTGGGCGTTAAAGGATAAATCCTGATCAAATATAACACCAAGATTCCTTACAGTCTCACTGGAGGCCAAATTAATGCCATCCATAGTTAGTATATCCTTAGATAATTTGTTTCGTAGATTCTTCGGGCCAAGTACAATAACTTCAGTTTTGGTCGTGTTTAACATCAAAAAGTTTAAGGTCATCCACGTTTTTAAGTCCTTAAGGCAGTCTTGAATTTTATTTAGATGATTAATTTCATCAGGCTTGATTGATAAATATAGTTGAGTATCATCTGCATAACAATGAAAATGTACAGAATGATTCCTTATAATATTGCCTAACGGAAGCATATATGATGTGAACAAAATAGGTCCGAGCACTGAGCCCTGTGGCACTCCATGGCTAACTTTGGTTTGCGTGGAAGATTCATCATTGACACGTACAAACTGAGAGCGTTCAGAGAGATAGGACCTAAACCAGTCTAAAGCAGTTCCCTGTATGCCAACTAAGTGCTCTAGTCTTTGCAATAAAATATCATGGTCGATAGTATCAAATGCAGCACTGAGATCGAGCAAAACAAGAATAGAGACACGTCCCTTGTCAGAGGCTATTAGAATGTCATTTGTGACTTTAACCAGAGCTGTCTCTGTGCTATGATGTGTTCTAAAGCCAGACTGAAAAGCTTCAAATAAATCATTGTTTTTTAAGTAATCACACAACTGTTTTGTGACCGCTTTCTCAAGAATTTTTGAGAGGAACGGAAGATTGGAAATAGGTCTATAATTGGCTAAAACCTCTGGATCGAGGTTGTGCTTTTTAAGAAGCGGTTTTATCACTGCTATTTTGAATGATTGTGGAACATAGCCTGATAATAAAGACATATTCATAATATTTAATAAATAAGTGCTAATTAATGGAAAAACTTCCTTCAACAGCTTAGTTAACCATTGTTGTTCTCTACCGTCCACCAGGCGCCTTGGGGGACTTCTTGGAGGAATTAGATAATCTCCTCTCACTCATCCCTGAAACTGGCCCTCCCGCTGTACTTCTCGGAGACTTCAACCTCCAGACAGGGAAGATAGACGAACTAACGTCTCTGTTAACCGCCTTTGCTTTCTCACTGTCTCCGTCCCCACCGACTCATAAAGCTGGCAATGTCCTTGATCTCATATTCTCAAGGAACTGCGCTACTTCTATCCTCTCTGTAAACCCGCTCCACACATCCGATCACTTCTTCATTTCATTCTCTCTACCCCTTTCCAAACATAACAAACGAATCTCTTCTCATCCTGCACTTGTCCGCCGTAACCTTCGCTCCCTCTCCCCCTCTACCTTTGCCTCATCGGTGCTCTCAGCCCTCCCTTCCTCGGACTCGTTCCAACTCCTGCCTCCAAATTCTGCGGCAGAAACTCTCCTCTCTACTCTCTCATCCACTCTGGACTCTCTCTGTCCTCTCACATCTCGGCAGGCTCGTCAGTCCCCTCCTGCTCCCTGGCTAAATGATGCACTGCATGCTAATAGAACCGTCCTTAGGGCAGCAGAGCGGAAACGGTGGAAATCCAAACACCGTGATGACCTCCTAACCTATCAAGCTCTCCTCTCCTCTTTCTCTGCTTCGATCTCTCAGGCAAAAATCACTTTCTTTCAAGATAAGATCCAATCTTCCTATTCCAATCCTAAAAAACTGTTTTCCATCTTCTCCACCCTCTTGGACCCTCCAAAAGCCCCTCCCCCCTCCTCACTTCTGTCAAGCGACTTTGTTACCCACTTTGAAAAAAAGGTTGATGATATTCGCTCTTCTTTTTCTGACTCACCTTTACTCACCGCTGGGTCACCAGACCCTCCTTCCACCAACACACTAACCTCCTTTTCCCCTCTCTCTCCAAGTGAGGTTCTTACCCTCATTACCTCTGCCCGCCCTACCACCTGTCCTCTGGACCCTATCCCTTCAAACCTCCTTCAGACTATCGCTCCTGATATTCTACCGTTTCTCACCCATTTCATCAACACTTCTCTAACTTCTGGTCACTTTCCAAACAGTCTCAAGGAGGCAAGAGTAAACCCTCTCCTAAAGAAACCCACTCTCAACCCGTCTGATGTTATAAACTACAGGCCTGTCTCTCTCCTCCCGTTCCTGTCTAAATCACTTGAACGCGCTGTCTTTAAACAACTCTCCTGTTATCTCAATCAGAACAACCTTCTGGATCCGCACCAGTCTGGTTTCAAGGCAGGTCACTCCACAGAAACTGCTCTCATTGCTGTCACGGAGGAACTGCACACTGCCAAAACTGCATCCCTCTCCTCTGTCATCATCCTGTTGGACCTGTCTGCTGCATTCGACACGGTGAATCATCAGATCCTCCTTCGCACTCTCCAAAAACTTGGAGTTTCAGGCTCTGCACTTTCCCTCCTCACCTCATACCTGAAAGACCGTACCTACAGGGTGACTTGGAGAGGGTCTGAGTCCGACCCTTTTCAATTAACTACAGGGGTCCCTCAGGGCTCTGTTCTTGGTCCCCTCCTCTTCTCCCTGTACACAAACTCGCTCGGATCAGTCATTAGCCCGCATGGTTTTTCTTACCACTGCTACGCTGACGACACCCAATTAATTATGTCCTTTCCCCGCTCAGAGACCCAGGTCGTCGCACGCATCTCTGCTTGTCTAGCTGACATCTCTCAGTGGATGTCTGCTCATCACCTCAAGCTCAACCTTGACAAGACTGAGCTGCTCTTCCTTCCGGGAAAAGATTGTCCCACTCTTGACCTAACAATCAACATCGGCACCTCAGTTGTCCTTCACTGCAAACATCGCTGCTACAACCCGTTGCTGCAGATACACGCTTTACAACATCAGGAAGATACGTCCCCAGCTGACACAGAAAGCGACTCAGGTTCTGGTCCAGGCTCTCATCATCTCACGCCTAGACTACTGGAACTCCATCCTGGCTGGTCTACCTGCATGTGCCATCCGACCTCTGAAGCTCATCCAGAATGCAGCGGCTCGTCTGGTCTTCAACCTTCCTAAATGTTCCCACACCACTCCGCTCCTCCGCTCCCTTCACTGGCTTCCAGTAACTGCTAGAATCCACTTCAAGACACTGGTACTTGCTTACCATGCTGCGAATGGATCTGGCCCTTCGTACATCCAGGACATGGTTAAACCGTACACCCCAGCGCGTGCACTACGCTCTGCATCAGCCAAACGACTCGCTGCACCCTCGCTGCGAGGGGGACCCAAGTTTCCATCGGCGAAAACACGTGGGTTTGCTGTCCTGGCTCCAGGATGGTGGAATGAGCTCCCCATTGACATCAGGACGGCAGATAGCTTGCACATCTTCCGGCGCAAACTGAAAACTCATCTCTTTCGACTCCACTTCGAGCGTTAGAACTATTAACGAAGCACTTTTATACTAATAAAGGACTGGCTTATCTAAAGCCAGTTGAGTAGCACTTGAAATGTTTGGCTCTATGAAACCTGATGTACTTATATGATTCTGTTTTCTTCAAGGTTGTGTCTTCCTGGTCGAATGTACTTATTGTAAGTCGCTTTGGATAAAAGCGTCAGCTAAATGCAATGTAATGTAATGTCATAAGATTTATTCATTTTCCTCTCCATCAGCTTCTGTTTCCATGTGTTCAGCTGAGCTGCTGTTTGGAGGCTCTGCCTCTCCGTTATCCTCAGTTTGAATTTCATTAAGCTGTGAGGACTGACGACCAACACACTTGTGCATTTGGAAATGACCACGCCATTTAAATCTTTTGTCACAAACATTGCAGCTGTATATTTCCTCTCCTGTGTGGGCTCTCATGTGTTCCTTTAAACTTCCCCTCTGTGAAAAAGCTTTCTTACAGACTGAGCATTTGAATGCTTTTTCTCCTGTGTGGATACTCATGTGTGCCTTTAAAGTTCCACTCTGTGAAAAAGCTTTCTCACAAACTGTGCAGCTGTGTGCTTTCTCTCCTGTGTGGATTGTCATGTGTGCCTTGAAATTTTCCTTCCGTGAAAAAGCTTTCTTACAAACTGAGCAGCGAAAGGGTTTCTCTCCTGTGTGGACTCTCATGTGTGTCTTTAAATTTGTATTCACTGAAAAAGCTTTCTCACAAACTGAGCAGCGAAAGGGTTTCTCTCCTGTGTGGATTCTCATGTGAAGATCTAGTTTTTTTCTATATCTAAAAGCTTTCTTACAGACTGAGCAGCTGAATGGTTTCTTCTCAGCACTACGTCTGGGATCACTGACAGATTCTTGTCTATTTTTCAGTGAGTTTGAGCCTGAGGCAGGTTCTCTGGTCTCCTTCCAATCAGCACTGTGTTCAGCGTCAGGTTCAGAAGAGTCATCAGTGTCTTCAGAAGAGTCTCCCGTGTGGTCCTGAGTCTTTGGTTGTAAACTGCTCTCTGGATCTGAGTTCCTGGCTGGTTCTGGTCCTCGACAGTCATCTCCATCAGCTTCTGTTTCCATGTGATCAGTTTGTCTTTGATGAGGCTGTGAGGACTGAGGTTTCTCTTTATCATCTTCACTCTTCACAGGGTCAGGAGTGAGAGTGGACTTGGTGATATCAGCCTCCTCCAGCTCCTGAAGCTGCTCTCCCTCCTGACTGATCCTGAGTTCCTCCTGTTCCTGCTTAATGTGTGGGGGGGGGCTCTGGGTCCTCCTGGTCCAGACTGGTGCTCCACTCCTGCTGGTCAGGGAGAGGCTCTTCTTTAACCACCACCAGCTGCTGGACATCTGCAGGAAACAGGAAACACACTGTTATATCGGTCTTGGACCTAGTCAATATAATTAGGTATGTTATTGAATTACAGTTTCCAGAGAAGAGAGGCCCATCGTCTTTTCCGCAATTATTAGGGGTGAGCGGAAGTGCAAAGAGGCCCTCCTCAGGATAATACAGTTAAGTCTTGTTATTTAGGTGGTTCATATCCTGACAGGGTATGAATTACACCTAAAGAGGTCATGAGATAATGACTTTTCGACATCTGGAACATATGTGGGTGTGTTGGCTAATGTAAGGGAAATCGTGTGTGCGTTCATTACAGCTGCTATATATGATGTGAAAGACTTGTACTCATTGGAGCATTACCACTATTGACTGCTTGTGTGCAAGGTAATGTTTCCTCATTATTATTGATTGTTGTACAACGAAATAATAATTAATCAACTATATCTGTGTTTTATTGATTCCTCTCTGTTTTTATTCTTTCCTTTTGTAAGTGCAGAATTGCCACAACAACACAGTCAGAGAAAATGGTCTAATTATGTTGGCTCAATTCACTTCATGTAGCCTAGCCCCTTTTTTTTCTTTTGGTTTAGCACTAGCTGCAATGTAAACAATGAATTGTATCTAGGATTGTTCACAGATACACTACGCCAGGGCTATTCAATTAGTTTGGAATGGGGGCCGGTTGATGAAAATGATCCAAAGCAAGGGGCCGGGAAAAATATGGCTTAAAATATGAGCAATCATATTAAGATCTTCAGATACAGTACAACAGCATAGTGGAGTGCATATATTGTGTTTAATTCAATCAAACAACATAGCCCCAAGGCCTTTATTGATCTAAATGCTAAGTTGTGTAACGCAAGACACATTGAGAGCGTCATTGCGAAAGGGAATGCAGCAAAATAATCATTTTTGTTTCGATTACGTTGTTTTCATAATCATTGTAAGCCAAAATTGTAATAGAGATTAAAATACGGTTAATTGCACAGCCCTAATTCAAACCTTATTTAAGTAAAAGTGTGCAAGTATTATCAGAACATTTTACGGCACCCTCTTATGTCATAGTAATGATGGTGCAGTAAAATGTTCCCTGTCAGTGTTTCATTCATGATGTTTCTTGATTATTTTGTATGTTGCATTTTACTGCTGTACATGTTTAAAGTTGCGCTTGTATAAATGATTATAGATGAGGGAACCTGCTCAATATTAAAATATTTGTGTTTTTTTATACAGTACCAGTCAAAAGTTTGGACAACACCTACTCATTCAATTGTTTTTGTTTATTTTAATTTGTTTCTACTTTGTAGATTAATACTGAAGACATCACAACTATGAAAGAACACATATGGAATTATCTAGTTAACAAAAAAAGTGTGATTTTTACTCTAGATTCTTCAAAGCAGCCCCCTTTTGCCTTGATGACAGCTTTGCACACAGCTAGAGCAATTAATGGCTCACCAACTTTAAATGTTAACACAGAGAGAGAGATCAATAAAACATAAACACAGATATGGTTAGGGTTGGGTACCGAGAACCGTTTCCGGTTGGGAACCGGTTCCAACATTTAGATTCCAACGGCATCATTTAGAAATGTGAATATCGGTTCCGCTTTTCGATGCCTGAGGAAATGTTTCTCGCCGCTCTCCGTAGCCTACTGTATGACTGCGGTGGGGCAGGAAATGTAGCGTTGTACCTACACTTCATTCAGCGTAACCTGGGACCAGGGCCGGCCCGTCGCACTGGCGTTATAGATGTTCGCCTAGGGCGCCAGATCTGTGGAGGCGCTGTGCTGACAGCTCTGGGAGGGAAACCATTTTTTTTTTACCGTTGGTGCTCATCCTAATTTTCGGCCTTGATGTAACAACATTCATAATTAAGTCAATGTAACACCCTTTTCATCCCGGTTACACTTTTCATTTGCCCTGTACGATGGGCCCTGTAAGTGATGAAAATGGGGGATGTTGGCTTATCTGGCGCCCGCAGCTCACAGCCAAAGTGCGAGTGAGCGTGGGAGCGAGCGAGGGAGAAAGGGAGGGCGCTGTTGTTATTAGCATCTGGTGCTAGCTGCTCTAACGGAAGAAGAAGATGTTTCTACAATGATGTGGATGGAGAGTCCTCTCCAGTCAGACTGAGTGGCTGATACTACAGCTCAGTGAGGTAAAGGACTCTTGAGTGTTTAGATAGTTCACTTTAGTCTAAGTTATCTCAGTGGGTCTCAAACGTTTTGATCACAATTTATGTAAACACATATTTCCAAGGCACTCCTTTATAATTATTGGGATAAAACAGGTTTGAAATAATTCCAATGTTTACTATAGGACAGTAAACCAGACATATCGTTTTAAACTGAAGAGAAAAAAAAATATGCATAAATAAAATAGTAAAATAAGGTATGAATGAACGACGAAAATAAAATACGTTACATGTAATTTGTTATTGGCTATGGTAGGTTATTGGTTCACATACTTATTTAATTATTAAAATGTAAACCGATCTTTTTCATATGGGTGTTTAGAGTTGTACCCCCTCGATCTAGTCTCTAGTAATTCTGCTTAAAGTGCACCAGATTGAAGCATTTTACTTTAAAATGTTCAAACATTTCTTCCCGGTATGCCTGAGAAGGCAGATATGCTTGTTTTTCTCAACAAGAACAGTTTTTATATGGGGGCGGGTTTCCTTTAAAAGTTGGACTGTTGTAGCTTCAGTGGTTCTCAGGTTACAGTTACATAGCAGTGAATATAAACAGACTGATTAAAGGTGGGGTAGGTAAGTTTCAGAAACCGGCTCGAGTGCACTAACATTTGAAAGTACACAGCCGAAAAGAATACGCCCCTTCCTCCAGACTTCCCTACAGAGCACCTCCTCCAACACACATGAACGCGCACATGACGTCAGCAGACTTGAGCATCTTGGGAAAACATCATGGCTCAATCAGATGTAAGAAAACAACACCAAAGATTATCATAATAATGAATGTAAAAAAACGAACTAAGTTATTGTCAGTGCTTATATTTTTTAAGCTAGCATGTTTGTTTTGGGAACATTTATTAAAAATAAGTAAATTATTTATGGCTAGCTGGCGAGAGCAGGCTGCAGTAACGTTACATATCAGGCAAAGCTAAACACATCTAGGTTAGCAATACTACACAGCCCAAGTTGGTTTTGAATGTTTATTTGAATAATATACTAAATACAGTACCTAATTACCTAGCTACGCTAGACAGCGTCTGCTAAATGAGTAAATGTAAATGCTACCTGCCGTTTGTTTCTGTTATCATCAGTGACACATTAAGGAACGTGGATTTCATATTATAATTCATTCATAATAATTATAATATTATATTATTATAATAATTCATAATTATAATATTATAATCTCTTGTTTCGCTTGTTAGAGCTTCCAGGATGAGAGCATGGTTTCCTCTGACACTGAGTACACTCCAGAACCCAGCACATCTGGTCAAAGCAGAGTGGCCCGGGGTAGAACCAGAGGAGGATGTGCGAGAGCAACGAGGGGGCGAGGAAGAGGCAGAGGCAGAGGAAGAGGACGGGGAGGTCAGACTAAGACGGGTCTTGTTCAAGAGGACCTTCAAAGAGTTGAGGATCTGCAAGCTCAAAGGATTGCAGAGGAACAGGTGTGTGTAGCTGGTGTACAACAGTATGTATAGAAACATATATTTACATTATTTATGTTTTTACCTCAACACCACCAATAATTATTGTCTTAGTCAGTGGCTTCTCTGTGGACACACAAGACCTCTTTGTTGACAATAAAGCTCTGTTCAATACAGATATTACTTTGTGATCTATTGCTTTATAGGCGAGAATTCAAGGACTGTCCTTACAGCAATCCCATCAACTGCTGGAGCTCTGCCTGACACGGGACCCAAGTCTGATGTTTGACCTCCTCCGCTTCACATCAGATGCGCCTCCACCTGGCCCTCCTGTTGAAGGTCAACCCAGTTGGTGTTTTTGCCATAACTGCAGAGAAATGTCCACAGATGTGGAAAGGAAGTACTGTGGGCAACCTCATGACTCCTGTGTTTCCAGCCTTCCACACATGGAAGTGTATATTTTGCAGGAGGGGGTCCTACGCCTTGCAAGACGGATCTGGAACGATATCCGGGCAGTGGCTGATGTTCAAGACACAGGAGAGAGCAACAAACAGTTCCGCTATGCAGCATACAGATAATTTGTTGTGTGGCAATATGGAGCCTTGGGACAGGGTCACAGAGTGATTATACCCAGTTGCTGTGTCTGGAAGATACGAGACCGGTACCCAGATCCACATGGACAGTACATAGGCTTCATCCCCAGTAGGGTATAAGCTCACAGTAATAAGTGCAATCACAATATTTCTTTAAAAATAATTCACTATTTATGTTCTGCACTTTCGTCAAACTTTTTTAAATAAAATCTTTAAAATGAATAATGCCTTTTCCTTTTAGCACAAACAATGAAGTGATTACATTTATTATTTATTTACATCCTGTACGAACGACGACAACCAAATGTGTTATGAAACCTGTTTATTATATTGGAACACCATCAAATATTCAATATTGCATGAATATTATAATCTACAAGATTATATTATTTAACAACTATAAACATCATATGTACACAAAGGAAGAAATGGTGTGTCGGCAGAGGTATCCAGGCTGTTGATTACAGGACAGGATGTGCACGTGGCATATTGGTGCTGGGCCAATCCTCTATTCCTTGGGCAGTGATTGTCCTTTAAAATAAATATCACAATTACATATATGACAGTAATTACAGCATCGCAACAACACCCGCATTACTGCCAAAGACTGACAACACTGCAAGTTTGGCAGCATTTCATGCAGTGAAAAACACTTTTCAATGTCATACCTATTGTGGGTCCAAAGATGATTTGAAAAGCAAAACGACTAGACTCTTTAGTGGAGAGAAACAAGGCCTGGGCAAAGGCTAGGAAATCAGGCTCAGAGGTAGAATGGCTGCGTTTTAGGCAGCTAAGGAATAGCTTCACATCGCAAATCAAAAGTGCTAAATCAAAGTACTATCTGTCAGTAACCACAAAGAATCTGAATAATCCTGGACAATTTTGGAAAGCCATTAAATCGTTATCCACCGGCAATATCCGTAATGAGCTACCTCCGTTAGGGGTGTAACGGTTCACAGAAATCACGGTTCGGTTCATACCTCGGTTTGGGGGTCACGGTTCGGTACGGGTTCGGTACAACAAGGAAAAGCAAAAAAAGTCCCAAATGCATAATTTTGTTTGCTGTTATTTATTTGTAACAGTAGTGCAAGTTTTGGTATGAAAATAAGGAACTCTAACAGTTGGAATCATTAACTGTATTACACAGTTAAAAACAAACCACAAACAGTAACACACACTCAGATGGCCATATTATTTATAATGGCTGATGTCAAACAAAAAGGTTAAACAAGCTGTACAACTAAAAATAATGTCTTGAAAATATTTAAATAAATAATAAGAAAGTGTTTCAATCACAATCAATAAAAGGCAACACAGAACTGTATAACATCTCCTGATGTCTAAATATAAAATAAATACAATGATAAATATAAAACAAAATAAAATCTGTACCTTTAGGAGCAATGTCTAACATGTGTAATTAACTTGTGTGTGTGTGAGGCCATTATGCCTAAATAAAGGTACTCAAGCTTTACTCTATTTTCAAGTTGTTCTTCAGAAAGATGAGTTAGTCTACGTTGTCAGCAGTGAGGGCAGGTCTGTTGGCGGTAACTATGTCACCTGCCGTCGAGAAAACCCTCTCGCTGGGGACTGAGACTGACTCGGATGTGATTGAGCATGTTTGACGTGTTACCACTAGCATACCGCACCGCTGTCGAACAACGCCGACACACCGTCCTCGTCCGATCCACAACTCGCACCCCATCATTGTTGTAGTCCACAGGGAACCCGACATGTTCCCACACACCTGGTTTAAAAGAAGTAGGTGGGTCTTCTAGCTCCTGTGTGTTGTGTGAACTCGCCGTAGCTACTAACTTTTCTTCTTCATGTATTGTGTTCGTTTTGTTGTGTTGTGTTCTTGTTCTTCATTTGTTATTTACGGGCGGCTGGCTTTTAGGCGCAATACCGCCCCCTGGATTATATATAGTGTAATACTGACCTGAGTGACAGACTTGTTTCCCACTCGTAAAAAAAGGCGTATTCGCCGTGTGATTGCATGTGCCGAACTGTGACGTCCGCACCGTGACGGTACGGGACGAATACGGATACCGTTACACCCCTAACCTCCGTGCATTACCACAGCATCTGGCTCTATATCGGACATGCTCACTATGCTAAATTGCTTTAATGAGCATTTTGTGTCCTGTGGCTCTCTGTTTGATTCTGTCACTAACTCTGCTTCTGTGAACACTACAGTATGTGACTCTGAAAAACGTGTGTTGGAAAACCCTTTTAGTTTTACCCCTTTTACTGTTGATGTTGTTCGTGAAGCTTTAGCCAAGTTCGATCCTAAGAAACCGGCCGGCCCGGACAACGTATATGGAAGCAAACAAGAGACAGAAGTATTTGAATTTTATTAGACACCGAATTTATAGCATTGAAAATAATTACTTTGAAAATCATGAATCTGAATTTTTTTTGCTCCGAATTTATCTATGTGAAATAAAAATGTAAAAATTCAAGTTAAAAAAATTCGAATGTTCAAATTCAGATCCCAAAAATTCAAGTGAAAAAAATTCGACGTCAAATATTTCGGTGTTTAAAATTCGATGTAAAAAAATTCGGTGTGTAAAATTCGACGTCAAAAATTGCGATGCAGCCTCATCCGGGCTACTCAGACAGGATAAGCAATCGAGCCCTAATGCAATCAAACCGACTTCTGGCCTATCAGAGCCAAGCGGCAAACCCCGGGGCAGTGCGGTGAAGCCCAATGCTGCAAACTGTAGGCGATGGATGCAGATGGGAGCAATTCCCGTAAACCCTTTGTTAAAATGTCCAACTTAACATCAGAAAATGAACATGTTTCTAGCCTGGATCTACAAAAACATATTCTGTATATAGTTAGATTCCCCCTTCATGACAACGGGGCTGCTGCTCCTAGCTCCTCTCTGCTAGCTCCGTTAGCTCCGTGATGCTACAGCGGCTCAGCTCATGAGGAGAACACTACTTGAACTCGGCCATGTTTGTTGTGTTGGTTCCTGGTGGACTATTCGTCCTGCAAATATAGGATTTATCTGCCGTTGAAACAGACCGTCCATGAATGCAGTTTCTTCGGTAAGTCAACCCTGCGTACTTTATGTTATGTTACTGGTGTTTTTATTAAGCTAACGTTAATGAATGTTTAGAGTTGGGGTAGTATTTGAGCAATCGTAGCTCCATCTGTGCTAACGATGCTATGCGTAGCATCCAAGAGTGTAAAACATTAAGTGGGATGCTACTGTCTACCAAAAGGCTTCTGTGCGAGGTTGCTCAAATAAGGTCATCCTTGTACGTTAGATAGTTAGTTTGCTATTTAGGTTACTGTATGCATTGTTAAGGTTCATTTAAATTCGCTATGCTCTACTATAGCATACAATAGACTAGCTAACGTCAACGTATTGTTGAAGAGAGGCTTAGTGTATATTAAATCAACCTCACAATGAAATATGTGTATCTTTAAAATATGAACGTCACATTTCAAGATGGTCCAGAAATAACGCTCCCTTAGATATTGTAATATGGTTTGTTGAACTGGAGTTATTTATTGCAGCTAACCGCCTATCCGACGAACATTGTTGTTTTTAATATTATTACCAATGCCTCTTTTAATTGTATTATCCTCACACTTGAGAAACAGCCTCATCGTGGCTGTAGAACAGAACATGTAACTTAATTCCTGCATTTAAGGACGATGAATAGCGTAGTCAATGCTTTAGTGACAAGGAAATGATTTGTTTAAATATTATATATGACGTTATCTGTGACTTCAGTGGAAATGAAGCTTATCCATTGCATTGCATTTGTTCAATAGGTTTGTGTGTTACCCTTACGCGTGTGATGCATATGAATATGGCATATGAAAACAAATTAATTTGACTGACTCATGAAAACCTCATCCAAAGTAACAGTAAAATAAAAAGGACCTACACAATAATACTCAAACTGATACAGTATAAGGACTGTGATATCCAGCCATTTCTTAAGTATAACAATAAGATTATGACCTGTTTTTAAAAGAAGATAAAAAGTTGTTTGCATGGAAAGAAGTCTGTAACCCACGCATGTAACTTTACATCTGTTTGTTCAAAGTCTCCTTAAGGTGATCCAGACAGGCTGGACCAAAGGAGGAGAGACAGATCTGGACCAGAGGAGGAGAGACAGACCTGGACCAGAGGAGGAGAGACAGATCTGGACCAGAGGAGGAGAGACAGACCTGGACCAGAGGAGGAGAGACAGATCTGGACCAGAGGAGGAGAGACAGATCTGGACCAGAGGAGGAGAGACAGACCTGGACCAGAGGAGGAGAGACAGATCTGGACCAGAGGAGGAGAGACAGACCTGGACCAGAGGAGGAGAGACAGACCTGGACCAGAGGAGGAGAGACAGACCTGGACCAGAGGAGGAGAGACAGACCTGGACCAGAGGAGGAGAGACAGACCTGGACCAGAGGAGGAGAGACAGATCTGGAGTCCTAGCAGCAGAGAACTTCAGCACGGATTCCAAGGTACACCTTTTTCATGCTTTACAAAGAATGCATAAAGTAATGACTCCAATACTCTGATAGACATGCCATTAAACATGACTGAATACTAGATCCCCTGCTCATCAGTGATGTTGAGTGGACTTTCTTAGCAAAAGGTAACATTTACATTTTACCAAGCAACATCACATAGTGAGAGCTGCGACCCTTTGTCTTTCAGTGAGACAACCGGACAGAGCAAGCTTCCACAGTTGCACTAAGTTTTGATAACAGTTAAATATTATTTTAATAATACATTTATTTCAATGTTGATGAATTTAGAACGGTTTATTCATAATCTGATTATCTTTGCAGTACACTGTTGGATTTAAAAAACACATTCAAATAAAAAATCATTATATTTATGAACAAACAAACACACCTCTTTCTTAAATAACACACTTGCTCTGCAATAATATGTTTTTTGATATTTCTGTTAGGAAAGGACATGCCTGAGAGACAGGACTGCTTCACCATGTTCTCTTTCTCTGAGGGTCCAGAAGAACATCCAAGAGGGAAAGGAAAAGCTGATGTTATGAGATTTAAGAGCAGTACAGGACATTCACTAAGAGACACTTGTATTGTAACACAAAGACCTGCACACTGAATAGTTTTGTAGTCTAACAGGAACTTCATTTGTGTTGTTTTGTGTTTTACGTTGCACCTCAGAGACAGTGTGATTGTCAGGCCTATAAAGTTTGGCAAAAAAAAAGTCAGCTGATCAAATGCATTTGCACTTTGAGCTTCACATCACTTGTGCCTTGTGCCGCCGAGTTTGGAACGTCATAAATAAATGGTACCAATCTTCAGTCAGATGTGAATGTGTAATTTAACATTTTCAGTAAGGATAACGGACAAAAGGAGTGCAAATACAATTTATTGAAATGTGAACTAAAAGTTATCAAGCATGAACCATCACCATTTTTAAAAAAAATAAAAACGAAGTAATATACATAAGTTACACTCAATGTTAATCTGTTAATTGACAGGCTAGGCCTGTGCAGGTGGTAACAGCTATGCCCAGCATGGGCTAAGTTCTGTAGGTGCAGCTGGTGCAGGTCCTCCTCCATCAGGTCTGCAGGGTCTTTCCCTGCGAGGAGGACTCCTCGCAGGGAAAGACCCTCAGCCCTCTCTGGCCAAAGCAACAGACAGGACGTTCATAAAGCTGAGGTCTCCCCCAAAGTCTCTAATCATCCATCCTGTGAATATGAGAGGGGAACAAATAGTGTAATAGATGCTTTGGACAATAAGAAATATAAAGTTAACTGTTGAGTTGCTCAGTTTTTTAGATTGACAGGGTTTAATAACACAAATAAAAGGAGAGAAATAAAGATTGGTCTTTCAATACATTGTGTTGATTTTGTCTTTTGAATTGTTTGTCTAAAGTCAAGTAGCTAGAACTGTTACTTATAGTTTGAATGATACAGTCTGGTTATAATGTGTGGAGGAGGCATCACAGGTAAGAGCACCATTTGTTGTGTTCCATCCACAACACATTGATGTGTGTGTATTTATTTATCTACTATTTCTTGAATCATTGCTGTCAGTCCAAAACAAGAGATTTTGTTTTGGTAACATTTTTAAAAAAAAACATTATCTCTTTTCCACTACACTATCTTGAATACTTTAGTTTTTACGTCACTACATTTATCCAACAGCTTTAACATTGTAAAGGTGTCACTTCGGACTCTGGGTAATTATGACAGCATGTCCTACTCAGAGCCCTAGAGTCTCTCGGGCTCTGGTCCTACTATTTTGAGAGTTTGAACAAACCAGACCTTCATCTATTAATATAGAAAATAGTCAGCACATTACACCATTATGAAAGTAATAATTAGTTAGCTCATTGTTCAAATGAGCTCCAACTACAACAGTTAAGTCAACTCGTGCATCGGTAATAACAATAAATCAAATGATATAATATAATAGAATAACTTGTGTCTACTTTAAATACTCTAACAACACTTGTTGCTAATTATACTAGCATACTTTTACTAAAGTAACATTAACATGTTTAAATGCAGGGCTTTTGTAAGAGAGTATTTCGTATAGTGTAGCATGGTCTACTTGACTTATCTAACCGAAGTGATCGTTACGTTACTTTGCAAACCGTCCCCCCCCCCCACACACACACACACACACACAAAAGGACACGGTAACGTTGTGATTCACTTCAATTAATGATAACTACGGAGCTTGCTAACAGCAAGGCACAAGGCTACTTCACTCATTTAGCTAATGTAAGATACAAATGCTGTCGAGCCCTCACTGCTTGTAAGATAAAGAGCACAAACTGACTACTTACCCGAGCGCCGAGCCCTGCTGTTCTCCGTCATTTTTCTCCCGGGTTGTTGTGATCACATGACTGACAAAGCCGTGCTCTGATAGGCCAAGTCAGTTTGATTGCATTAGGGCTCGATTGCTTATCCTGTCTGAGTAGCCCGGATGATGCTGCATCGCAATTTTTGACATCGAATTTTATACACCGAATTTTTTGACATCGAATTTTTTGACGTCGAATTTTTGGGATCTGAATTTGAACATTCGAATTTTTTTCAGTTGAATTTTTACATTTTTATTTCACATAGGTAAATTCGGAGCAAAAACATTCAGATACATGATTTTCAAAGTAATTATTTTCAATGCTATAAATTCGGTGTCTAATACAATTCGAATACTTCTGTCTCTTGTTTGCTTCCATAAACGTAGACCCTTTCTTTTTAAAGATAGCTGCAGATTGTATTGCTCCACCTCTCACTACTCTTTTTAACCTCTCCCTCAGCACTAACACAATTCCAAAATTGTGGAAGTCAGCGTATGTCCTGCCTTTGCTAAAAGGAGGGGAGGCCACCTTATTAAATAATTATAGGCCAATCTCTAAGTTGTCAGTTCTGGCTAATGTTCTTGAACGCTTAGTGAGTGAACAGGTAAAGGTGTTTTTATGTACAAATGACATCCTGTCTAAACATCAGTCAGGCTTCAGAAAGCAACATAGCACCATCACTGCCACAATGAAAGTGGTGAATGATGTGGAGAGTATTTTAGATAATAAGCAGAGTTGTGCAGCTCTATTTATTGACCTTTCAAAAGCGTTTGACACCGTCGATCATCACATTTTAAAGCATAGGCTAGGCAGTATAGGCATGTCCATCCATGCAGTGGGGTGGCTTGTAAACTACCTCTCTGAAAGGTCCCAATGTGTTCACTTTGATAGGCTGTCTTCTGAGTGGTTAAACATTGCTAATGGTGTTCCCCAAGGTTCTGTTTTAGGTCCACTTTTATTCTCCATCTACATCAACAATTTAGGTGAAAATGTAATGTGGATGAAGCTACTTTACTTTTGTATGCGAACGATACCGTGATGTACTGTGCAGGTCCCTCCATTCAGGAGGCTGGTGTTAAATTACAGGCTGTTTTTAACATTATTCAGACTCAGGTCTCTGAACTAAAGCTTATTTTAAATGTTGAGAAAACCAAGGTAATGCTCTTTTCTAAAGCTAAAAAGACACCAGAGCTTGTTTTAGATATTGTAACTATGCAAGGAATAAAACTTGAAGATTGTCTCACTTTTAAACGTCATGTCAATAACCTGCTTAAAAAGCTCAGGGTTAGGCTAGGTTTCTTCTTCAGGAACAAGTCCTGTTTCTCGCTTGAGGCCAGGAAAAGGCTCTGTGACCTTTTTACCTGTGCTGGACTATGGTGATTTGATGTATATGAATGCACCTGCCAATTGCCTGGTCAAGTTAGATGCTGCGTATCACAGTGCACTGAGATTTGTGACAAACTGTAAAGCATTAACCCATCACTGTACCCTGTATGCAAGGGCTGGTTTGCTTTCACTAACTGTACGGAGGCTCAGTCACTGGTACAATTTTATATACAAAGCCATGTTAGGGAAACTTCCATCCTACATCTGCTCCCTGATCTCACGGAGAATTGTAAGTGAATACTGCCTGAGATCGAATGCTGTGGTTTTATTAAATATGCCAACTGCTAAGACTGTTTTAGGGAAGACAGCTTTTAGATGCGCAGCTCCTCTGTCTTGGAATAGCAAATTAAATGGAAAACTGAACAATCTGGTGCCACAAAATGTTTTTAAAGCTCAGTTGTATGCTAGTCAATCAGAAGCTATTGGTACCTGTTTATGTGGATAATTATGTAAATGATACTGTATGATGTCCTTTTGTTGATCTATTTATGTTTTTATGTTTCATGTGGAACTACTTGAGCAGGTCTCCCTTGAAAAAGAGATCAATGATCTCAATGGGATTTATCTGTATAAATAAAGGTTTGAAATGAAATTAAATACATAATTATAACATAAATATGATTTATTAATAAATGAGTACTTTTACATTTGGTATTTAGATGTTGACACTGCAAAAAGTATAATAATTTGTAATATTTGTGGTCTTTCTATATCCCTGATAATCTTCAAAACCCTTTCTGGTTCTTTGAAGGCTCTATCCAGACTATCTTCTGGTTATTTTCTGCATCAATCCCTATTATCTCTTACAACAACAAAAGACAACATCTTGGACATAACCGCAAGACTGTAACCTCTTCACATTCTGTTGAAATTGTGAGTCAATTACTAGCCATGTTTTACACATTGCTGTTTTTAATCATTAATATGTGGATGACAGTTGAACTGGATGATGTAACATTTATGCCATCTGCTGGAAAGAAGACGTATCGCTCTGTTGGCATCGTTTGGACAACAAAAACAGAGTGAAGCTCTCATACCATAAACAATCTTTGAGTACAGACACCGTCCTGCAGAGAGCACACAGCCCAACAGCACGTTTGTGGTCTAGCGTCATTTTACAAAACGTTTGCATTAAGACACTAAGACTAGCTGATCCATTGTAAAGGTCAGTCCACCTTAAATGATCAGCAGGTGAAAGGCAGGACACAGGAACTTGGTCCTGAGGAGATGTAACAATTATTAAACAAGAAATAGTCGAGTCAAGGGGTCAAAGAAATGAACATTTGTGATTATTAGTGAATCGGTTGCAGATGGGTGAAAACAGGCTTAGGGAGTAACGTATTACATGAAATGGCATTAGGTCATCAGGACACAAAATAGGAAAATGTATTCCCTTACAGTTACAGAAGCAAAAACACTCCGATAACAGGTACATTTATGTAAAACAGGGCTCATTAACAGGATAGCAATGATACAAAACATTTAGAAATAAAGAACAATACATCAAATCATCCTATACCTCTATATGGAAACTTGGAGCCCTCAATCCAAATAAAATGGTTCAACAACAGTCAGTGGTTAACGTATACATCAGAATGACAAAAACATTAAACATATTGTCCACTTATGTTGATAAATATGGAGTTCATTTAAGTCTTATATGGATGTTGTACAACAATGTTAATCCAGTCGGACAGATTTCTCTCACGTGTGAACTGTCATAAGACTTATTCATTGTCCTCTCCATCAGCTTCCGTTTCCATGTGTTCAGCTGAGCTGCTGATTGGAGGCTGCCTCTCCGTTATCCTCAGTTTGAATTTCATTAAGCTGTGAGGACTGACGACCAACACACTTGTGCCTTCGGAAATGATTACGCCATTTAGATCTTTTGTCACAAACATTGCAGCTGTATATTTCCTCTCCTGTGTGGATTCTCATGTGTGTCTTTAAACTTCCACTCTGTGAAAAAGCTTTCTTACAGACTGAGCAGATGTGTGGTTTCTCTCCTGTGTGGACTCTCATGTGTGTCTTTAAATTCATATTCACGGAAAAAGCTTTCTTACAGACTGAGCATTTGAATGGTTTCTCTCCTGTGTGGACTCTCATGTGTTCCTTTAAACTTCCACTGTGTGAAAAAGCTTTATTACAGACTGAGCAGATGTGTGTTTTCTCTCCTGTGTGGACTCTCATGTGTGACTTTACATTTTCCTTCCGTGAAAAAGCTTTCTCACAGACTGAGCATTTGAATGCTTTCTCTCCTGTGTGGAATATCATGTGTGTCTTTAAATGTCCACTCCGTGAAAAAGCTTTCTTACAGACTGAGCATTTGAATGGTTTCTCTCCTGTGTGGATTCTCATGTGTAGATTTAGAGCTCTTCTATGTCTAAAAGCTTTCTTACAGACTGAGCAGCTGAATGGTTTCTTTTTAGAACTACGTTGGGGATCACTGAAAGATTCTTGTCTATTTTTCAGTGAGTTTGAGCCTGAGGCAGGTTCTCTGGTCTCCTTCCAATCAGCACTGTGTTCAGCGTCAGGTTCAGAAGAGTCATCAGTGTCTTCAGAAGAGTCTCCAGTGTGGTCCTCAGTCTTTGGTTGTAAACTGCTCTCTGGATCTGAGTTCCTGGCTGGTTCTGGTCCTCGACAGTCATCTCCATCAGCTTCTGTTTCCATGTGATCAGTTTGTCTTTGATGAGGCTGTGAGGACTGAGGTTTCTCTTTATCATCTTCACTCTTCATAGGGTCAGGAGTGAAAGTGGACTTGGTGATATCAGCCTCCTCCAGCTCCTGAAGCTTCTCTCCCTCCTGACTGATCTTGAGTTCCTCCTGTTCCTGCTTAATGTGTGGGGGGGGCTCTGGGTTCTCCTGGTCCAGACTGGTGCTCCACTCCTGCTGGTCAGGGAGAGGCTCTTCTTTAACCACCACCAGCTGCTGGACATCTGCAGGAAACAGGAAACACACTGTTATATCAGTCTTGGACCTAGTCAATATAATTAGTTATGTTATTGAATTACAGTTTCCAGAGAAGAGAGGCCCATCGTCTCTTCCGCAATTATTAGGGGTGAGCGGAAGTGCAAAGAGGCCCTCCTCAGGATAATACAGTTAAGTCTTGTTAGTTAGGTGGTTCATATCCTGACAGGGTATGAATTACACCTAAATAGGTCATGAGATAATGACCGACATCTGGAACATATGTGGGTGTGTTGGCTAATGTAAGGGAAATTGTGTGTGCGTTTATTACAGCTGCAATATCTGATGTGAAAGACTTTTACTCATTGGAGCATTACCACTATTGACTGCTTGTGTGCAAGGTAAAGTTTCCTCATTATTATTGATTGTTGTACAACAAAATAATAATTAATCAACTATATCTGTGTTTTATTGATTCCTCTCTGTTTTTTATATTTTCCTGTTGTGAGTGCTGAATTGCCACAACAACACAGTCAGAACAAATGGTCTAATTATGTTGGCTCAATTCACCTCATGTAGCCCAGACCCTTTCCACTTACAGTTAAACATGAAAAAGGGTTTTTTCTTCTGGTTTAGCACTAGCCGCAATGTAAATAATGAATTGCATTTGGGATTGTTCACAGATACACTACGCCAGGGCTATTCAATTAGTTTGGAATGGGGGCCGGTTGATGAAAATTATCCAAAGCAAGGGGCCGGGAAAAAGATGGCTTGAAATATGAGCAATCATATTAAGAGCTTCAGATACAGTACAACAGCATAGTGGAGTGCATATATTGTGTTTAATTCAATCAAACAACATAGCCCCAAGGCCTTTACAGATCTAAATGGCAAGTTCAGAACTCAGTAGACCTACATGTGAAGCTAATTTAACAATCAACATCATTTAATTTAATTTAGATTACATGATCTAATCATTCACGCAGAGATAGAATAAATGACAGGAGTTGTCACTACAGTAGCTATTAGGTAGGTTTTAAACCCGAGCCCGCCCAAGTTTTCAGGCAATGTCTTCCCCTATATCTCTCAAGGTAACACCCTCTCTGGAATAAAGGATGCAGGATGTATAACGCAAGACACATTGCGAAAGGGAATGCAGCAAAATAATCATTTTTTTCCCGATGACTTTTTTTTCATAATCGTTGCAAGCCAAAATCGTAGAGATTAAAATATGATTAATTGCACAGCCATAATTCAAACCTTATTTAAAGGGGACCTATCATGCAAAATGCACCTTTGTACGTTTTTTATACATGAATATGTGTCCCCGGTGTTCCAGGGAACTCACCAAGTGTCAGAAAACACAACCCTCTCTATTTTCCTCCTTAGCCAAATCTCTAAAAAAGGGCTGCAACGGATCTGAAAAAAACGGATCCAGATTTCAATACTTTTCTACGTCACAAAGACGTGCTCCGCTTATTGGTCAACTCTCCACCTATCAGGGGAATGAGCCACGGCCACGTGCATTGCCAAACCTCTCATTCGCATAAAGGCTATCGGCAGGCTAAATCAACCCCAGTCACATCTGTGTTTTTGCCTGCTCTTGCCAGGATGTCTAAGCCAGTTAAACGTTGTGCTGTTGTTGGCTGCAAGACTCGAGAAAGGGGACTGCACGCAATGCCATCAGTGGAAAAAGAAAATAATCATGTTTATGAACTTCTCTCAAGTCCAACACGGATATGCCTCCAAACTAATGCTAAACCCGGGATCAATACCAACCATCCGGGACCAGGCCAGTGAGGACACATCCAATTTTGAAGCTGTAAGTTTTTATTTAGCGGTGTTTTTCCTGATAAAGCTATCTCTAGCTTGTAGTATGTAGCATGTAGCTTCGCCGTATCAATGTCGCCTCAAACCCAAATAGTAATCGGTTAGGTGTTTATATGTTTTTATAACATTTTATATTGTACGCTCCGCAGTCTTTGCTTTGTCTTTTATTTTAATTATCAGGCATTTGCTAACATGTTCAGACATACTGCCGTAATGGCGATCTGTGTGAAGGCTGTAAAGCCACGCCCTTGCCGATAACACAAGTATTTATTCTCCTATTAGTATTTTGTATCCTCTAAAATCATATTGAGTAAGTTATAATAACAAACGTAATCTTCTGTAGGTAAGTGCCGTTTTTTCCAGCGTTATATGTAAAAGCTTTTGTGATTGTAGTCTGTAAGAACGATCAGATCTGTAAACTAAGCTACGCTACGCTAATGAGACATGCCGTTTTTTCCAGCGTTATATGTCAAAGCTTTTGTGTGTTTACTTGTTTGCGCACATGAATATAAATGGGGGTGTGTTAGGATACAACACTGTGTGTATGTATGCGAGGGGGGACACACACCACGAGTAAAACGGAGCTAAAGCCCCGTTGGTCTGTTGTTGTTGACGAGGCCTTACCTAGCAACAGGCTAATTAGTGGCTAGCACTCATTACAGTCAGTCTACTGAGCTCAGCCCCTCTCCAACACATCATCTGTATTGAGTCAGAAACACAGCATGCACGTTACGGTTCAAAACTAACTCAGATTGGAAAAGGCTAAGCAAAGAGCTTTGCTAAATAGAGAGTTTTAAGCCCCATCTTTTGGGATTTCAGACGATATTTATCCAAATAGTATTTTCTCATCCTAAATACTAAATTGAGATGATTTTATTCTAATGTGTTTTCTTCTTTACAGGCCAGCACCTCACATACTTACTAATTAGTGACAATGTGTACTTCCTTTGCTATTATTTACATTTTTTTTTATCATGGCAGAAATGAAAGACTGTAACTGGCAGCCCTGCACTACAATGAAAACGCTGAGCGTGCACAAGCCACTACATCCACTGGATACCCTCTGTATCCAGGTAGAACCAACAGGACTACGCACAGCTTCTTCCCTTCAGCAGTCAGACTGCTGACAATGAACCCCACGCTGTCCCACACTGCCTAGTTGTTGTCGTGTGCTGTGCTGAAGCGCAATTCTGTACTCACTGTATTTATTATTATCTGTGTATTTATTCCTATTTATACATCTATTTACCTTTATATCATTTATTTTGGTACATACTTCTGATAATTGTGTATGTAACTGACTGTTTTGCACTCTGGTTAGACCATCCTTAAATTTCATTACACTGTGCTTGCATTTTTGTAATGACAATAAAGTAATCTAATCTAATCTAATCTATAAACTGCAGTTCCCAAAGGCCAGGAAGGGAGAATGCAGAGCAAAACCAGTAAAGACTGACCCCACATTCCGTAAGTGTTTAAAATATTTATTATACAACTATTTACAAATATAAAATAAAAAAATTAGAAAGAACTTTCAGTTTTGTACATGCATATAATAATCTAAACCACATTTTTTTGTTTTGCTTTTTTGTAACATTGCACAGGCTACGTGGCCAACTTGAAGGACCTCATCTTCGACCAAGTCTTTGTGGACCCTGCACCATTATGAGCGACCTGACAGGGAGGAGGTCATCGCCGGGTATGCTACACGGTTCAATTTGGCTGCTGTCATAGACATAGACTATGCAACATAGAAATTTCGCGGATCAGGAAACTCCCTGCGAATCCTGAGGACAACGCAGGCCGGAATCACCACTCTGATCCTGCGTCCAAGGAAGCCCCAGCACCAGCTCACAAAGCTTCTGTAGGCTAGATACCTGTGACGCCTGAAATCATTAAAAAAAATATTTAGTGTCATTTATACAAAATACAAGTACATTTAGTTTTTTTTTTATGGGTTCAAAGAACCGTTGATTTTGACAATAAAGTTCCGAGTTGATATCAAATGTGTCGTGATTATTCAAAAGCATAAGGTTGTGTGTGGACTTTTGTTGTCGTACACATGGGTGTGTTATGCCATTGCTGTGTAGTATATAATATAATATAATAGTACATGTACAATGACAGAATGAAAGATTGCATAAAGCCATATACACCAGTATTTATTTCCATGAACAATATTGGCATTCGTTTTACAATTTCAGTCAAAAAAAACAAATCACTCACTGCTCTATTTGCCTCAACTGTAGTCCACCATGTTCAGCTCTGTAAATTCAATGCATTCTGCAGGGAGAACACATTCAGGCACACAGGCTCCAATCCAGGATGGTCCACCATACAGGTTACAGAGTCCTCAAGTTCCTGCATCCGTCTTGACACCTAGTGTGATAAACATATATTGAATGACATGTATTCTCTAAACCAAACTTTTTGTGCCCAAGGCACACCAAAGGACAAGTAAAAATCTCAAGGCACACCTATTGTGCAAAATAGCCCTTATAACACGTGTTATCACTCATATCATGTAAAATATCTGTAAATGTGCATAATTATTTACTAATGCCAAATAAAATGTGACAAAGACAACTATATTACTCATGAAATATTTATTAACGAAATATTTCAGAAATTAATTTGAAACTTTATCAAATTAGGCTTCATCAAAGCAGCAACACACTCATTTAAACCAGACAGGTCACACAATAGAAAATGAGGCAAAGGAAACTCAGCAAAAATTCAGCACAGAGAACTGTCAATGCAAGGAAGCTGCACTGCATGGTCCTGAACTACACATTATAAATGTAACATTTCAGCAATCATCATTGAAACATGTGCTATTGTAAATATGTTGCCGACTTACAAATTAGTGAGATACATGTGCCTGTTCAACAGAGAGCCGTGACCTCCTGTTGTTCTTCATGTAAATCAGAGTAGAGAACGCCAACTCCAGAGATGGGGTCGTTACTAAAAAAATGTAATATATTACATATTACTTTTTTTTAAAAAGCAATATATTACACTACTTCGTTACTATCTACATAGAGTAACTCGTTACTTTACTCGTTACTTTACTCGCCGAGCACGTACGAACTGCGCGTGAGTGGCAATAACTTTCCTTACCAGCAGGCGGCGGTAGTGTGTATTTTTCATTCAAAACAGGCAACAACCGGAAGACAGAGAAGAAGAACAGACTACGTGATATAAACAAACAACAAATAGCGTGTGCGGTAGCTTCACCTTAGCATGTGTTCTTTGCAGGTGTTTGTTGAGGTTTGACCACGTGGTGTTTACAGCAGTGGATAACAGCTTCTGGCCTGGACACAGTTTGCACCTCACCGTCACATTCCTGCAGCACACATTCTCCGTTCAGAAGGCATCGTGGCCCAATTTGCACATGTACACCTGTAGAAAGAAGTCAATAACTGAGCTTTTAAAAACACATGAAACTGCACACATTGCTGACAACTAAGGTGTTGTTGGAGTTATACTTTTTATCACCCTAAGTTATTGAACTTTCCAACGGTTGTTGCGCGATGTTGGAAGAAAGGGACTGTAAACTATTAATAAACGCAATGAGGCCATTGTATATATGCTGAAAATATGAATGTCTCCCTTTATAAATATATATATGTATCGCTGTTTTTGTTACAAGCTCTAAGTTATAAACTGTACACATTACATTCTTGCTAATTAGCCAAAATATGAACGGAATAAGTAGCAAGCATCGTAACAGAGTAAAATAAATAGGGACAACAGCTTGTCAACTAACCATTTAGAAACGTCCTGCTGCAACCGAGATCTTTGCACCTCCACCAAAACCTCCGCTGCTTCAGGGTCAGTCTCTGGATCAAATTCATAATATGCTTGAACACATGCATTGCTCTGAGATGACATGTTTATTCCACACTCGTAATCACAGCAAGCATGGTAACGTGACTCTCGCCGGCTCATGCCCCGCTCTTCTGCAGGGGGGCGTGGTCAGCTGCTGCTCAGAATTTTCAAAGACAGGCTTGGGATAGAGCGAAAATGAGCGAAACGCGGCATGGCTAAAAAATGATCTGTTTGGTATTTTGAAAAATAAAATGTATAAATATACCTTATATAGGTATTGTTGTGGAATATTTTCCAAGGCCCATAACTTTGACCCAGTGTATCAGTTCAAACTGTCCTGACTGAGCACAGGCACCTGTAACCTTGGCTGCTGTGCTCTCAGTGTTTTGTCTCCCTGTTCCTGCCTGTTGGCGTCAGCTGATAGAGGTGTTATCATTCTATCTTGTTATGCAGCATGTTGATGATGCTCTCTGAACTAGCTAAATACATGGGTCTGGGGTAGAGTTCTTCAGAATTGATGTGGCAACTCTACCGTGAAGTCAGAACCTCTGACTCTTGGACTTGTGATGTGAATCCTCCGGCCGTTAACTCCAAATAAACCATCATGTGTTTGACATCAAAGCTACTGCTCTTCCCGTGTCTCCTTCCTGAGTCGGTGACTCCCACTGCATAGCTACACAGAAGTTTCCTCTACAAATTGGCGTTGTCGGCAGGATGCCAATAAATCTACAGAACTGGTAAGTGTGATTTTCAAATCTACATTTGGACATTGCCTTATCAGAATCTGTGATTGACGGTATCCTAAAATTACCTGTGAAACTGATCGGCTGCGTTTCCTTTTGGTTAATGAACATTTGGGGATGATAAACCCAGGGAATCAGTGTCTGGGGACTCAGTCCTGGCTGACTTCCTCTGTGTATGCTGATTCGGGACGGAAGTGCCATACAGGCATACACAGCTCATGTTTAGAGATACCTTAAGGAAAGGGCATCAGTGAGGTGGAGCTTCTGTGTGAATTGAAAGCAATGTAAAAGATTTGTATTGGACAAATCGCCGGATTTTGAGGGTCTTAGCGGCTAAACATAGCAGTTGAAAATAAGCAGCCAAAGATATTTGCTGCTATCACCTCTCTGTAAAAACACGGCTCCAGCTGCAGCCTTGTGTGTGTGTGTGTGTAAAACCTCCCCGTGTGTGTGTGGGGCTGGAGCAGTGCAGGCTGAGAGGGAGAAAGTCACAGCTTATTGCCTATAGGCTTTAACTCACGGCACCGCCGTCCTTCAAACGGGACGGTCTAAAAGCACTCGTTGTTTAGGACCGCTTTTCTCATGGTTAGACGGGCCAGCGCGAAGTGCGTGCATCACCCGATGCGCTACGGCTCTCTGGAGCAGGTGGCGGTCAGGAGTGCATACATACAATTATAGGCTAATTGATCAGAGGTGTGTAGTGGCAAGCAAGCATAGGCAAACTGTGTTTCACCTTGAGGTGAACTCGATGGCGAGTAGATATAGGCTGGTCGTACGGACTACAGTCAACTGAGCTGTTGTTTGGAGAGAAAGGGCAGGGAAAAGTCTGTGGGCTCCGATCGGGGGGGCACAGCGCCACTAGAAACAAATAGCCTAGTGGTTGTCGCAAGAGGATAAGCTAGTTACCGCTCTTGGACGGCTTTCAGGCACCGATAAATCACTTGTATACAAGGGTGAGGCGTGAGAAGACGCCCCACTGGAGAGAATTCCCCCCCCCCCCCCTCTAAGATCTCTAAAATCCGGACTAAATTGAGCTGAAGAGCTTTGCTGTCGCGCTGGTGTTTATTAAGAGTTCATGTTTTGTTTGTCTGATTGTTTGTATGGGGGTCTATATTGGTTTGTCCCGCCGTCTTGTGTATGTTTTGTAACAATAATGAATCAGTCCATAGACAGGGTAAAATGAACTAAACTGTAGTTATCTCACCAAAAGTAAATGACCTGAGAAAAATAAAAAGTGTTTTTATGTCCTGCCTCTGAGTGCAGGGGAAAATGTAAACAAGAAGCCCACTGTGCAGGGTGTGCGCTAGGTGTAAGAAGAAAATAAGATTATATTGCTTTAAGAATCCATTCTTAAATGGTATTGCTGGTATGTTAAGATATCTTTGTGACCTTGTATAAACCCTATGCCCGTCCTGCGCCCCGAGACCCTCAGAGACCTGCCTGAGGAGATCAGGGTTGCAAAATCTGTTTTTTTAGGTCAATGTTGTATTATTTGTTTCATTTATTCTTAATCTATGTATTGTATAGTAATAATGAATAAAAACGTAATGTATTGAACACATTCCGAAACAAAGCAGATAAGCAGAACTAGACTCAGACATAATACTAATTGTTGTTGAAACCTTTTGCGCTGTTGCAGCAAAATGGAAACTGTGTTAATTATTCTGTTCCAACTGGCCACTGGAATCAGGTAATTAATATAAGTTGAAGTTCAATTACAGTTTTAAAAATTGTTTAACATTCTTTATTAAACTGCTTGAAATTATTTCTAGTATCAACCAATTGGTCTCCAGAGACAATACTAAAATTAAAATAGTTGTTAAACTACTGACAAGTTTTCTGAAACCGAGCTTATGAACAACAGAGTAAAGGTCGCTGGTTAAGCCAGGATCAATATATTTGTTGAAGTTTTTATTGTGTGCATAATAAATGTGTTAAATTAATTGAGCAATTCTTTAAAAGTATAATGTTGCAATTTCTTTAAAATAAGTAATTACAGTTACAAAATAGGTGTTGTTTTCCAAGGGCCTCTCTTTCACAGGCACTTTGAATCATAACACTCCCAAGTCCTACAGAGATCAGTATCACTTTGTGTTGCAAGCCAAATCCAGGGGTTCTACTCGAGCCCAATTTTAAATACCATAAAGAAAAGTATTGAACCCAGCTCGAGCTAAATGTGAAATGTATTTAATTAATGTGCAAGTGTTTTGATTTATTTAAAATGTTCCAGTCTAGCTTCCTTCGAGTTTAGTATAAACAACAGATTGGTTCTCATAACATTCTCACTGCTGTGCTGTCCCAAAATGTTTGAAACCTTGGGCAGATAAGCACACACACACACACACACTTTGGATGAGTAATCACTTCATCCAAATTGTAAATTGTTGCCTTCTTTAAAGTTATTAGTAATTAAAGATTAATTATTAAATTAAATTAGGTACATAACATATAATAAACAAAATAACTTTGATTTGATCATTTTGTTCACAACATTAGACCTTGTCCTCTAATCTCTACTAGAATAAGATAAGTGTGCATGTTTGGGTGTGGAATACTCCTGTAATGTACCTAATCTTCTTATCCTTTTCATTACAGAGCTGGGGAAATGGTGTATTGCTTAGATTCGGATCCGTGCAAAGTCCAATTTTGACTGACTTTAGTTCTAATGTTAATTTGATTTCAACCCATAAGGAATTATTTAGATTAACTCAACATTTCACATGATGATGGATTAGTGCTCCACATTTTTCCCACTAATTTGTTGTGCAATTAGGCCAATGGTAAAGAGAGACATTGATGACCTTGTGTCCCTTTTGTTGGTACGTGGTTCCATTCTGTCTATGGCCTTGGACGGCTTCACTAAGAATCACCCAGTTCTGACAGTCCGGCCGAGTGCAGTCACAGAGATGCTATGGCTGCTCTACATGAAATGACATTAATGGTCTGGTCCGAGAATGGACACCATTACCTGCTTCCAGAGACAATGCCGCTCCTCAGACTGAACAATACTGTCTCACGTGGGCCACTCCCCCCACCAAGCCATGAACTGAAAGCTTGACATCTGCTTTGAACACCTGGAAGCCTCCCGGTCACAGCAGCACCAACCCTTGGGTCAGTCAGATGGGACTAACGGCTTCACTTAGGGCATTTGGTTCAGAAATATGACTCTCGTTACCGCAGAGTGGGTTGTTTTTTTTAAGGCTATTCATACTGCTATGCAGAGGATGCCTGTAGGTTGGCAAGCTGTTAAAAGCCCCTACTATTTTTAAAATAGGCCTAATGTCAGGAGCCTCTTAATGTCTAGTTCTACATGTATTCACATTATATGGACAATGTTTCCACCTGGTAAAACTAAAGGCTGCACGGTACTCAGGCTACAATACGACCATTCTGTTCTGCTCTAACGATTCAATTGATAGATTCTACATCAAAACAATTAGCTTTTATTGTTTCCAATGATAACGTCATTTTAAGTGGAGGAATGCAAACCTGTTTTCAAATGTAAGGTTTTGAATGTGTTTGACATTTCTCAGTAATAACACCCTCAGACACCCAATATCTTTCATGCCTTCAGTGGTAACTCAGATGTTAAGGGGAAGAAGCTTTTCCTCCCAAATCAGATATGCTTTGTTTTTTTAACAAAGGTATGCATTTCCTGCATAATATATGTTTCTCACAATTGTTTGTTTTTTTGTAAGCTGCACACAGGTGATACTGAGTCTTCTCGATTAATAGATTACACCATGCTTAAATAGACTCCTAAGTTATTATTTCATATGAGACATATGTAAGAAAAGGGAGGGGAGAGTCAATTATATTGAGTAATTGATTTTATATTGGAACATTTATTTCTCAAACCTGTTTTATGGAAGAGGAAAATATTTCTGATAAACTAATATGTTATCAAACGGTAAATGGTGAATTAATATAACATTTAGAATCATTGAGAAGGGGTGATATCCGCAGGGACTAGCTCACCTTTAAATTACAATAACATTTCTCTACTTTGGACTGATGAGTTTATGATTCTTGCATGTTAAATGACTAACACAAACCTTACATTTATGCATGTGCATGTCTCAGGAAGGCTCCCAAATAATTCTGAGGGGCCTATCCTATTTTTGTATTTAAATGATAATGTGCTAATCCTTTACCTTGAGTTGTCTGCACTCAGGAAAACATCCCTATCAAGTGTTAACCCAATAACTACAGTAGGACAGCTCTGAAGGCCAAGGGTCAGAGAGAGAGCTACGTGGGTCCACGCCAGCCACTGCAAGGTCGTAGTCACAGGAAAGGAGAAACGGTAGAAGCAGAAGACAACAAGTGATGTGTCCTAATCACCAACAGAAGTAGATGACAACAAGTGATGTGTCCTAATCACCAACTTGCACCACACTTGCACTACATACACCAAAACACACTACACACAAGGTATCACGAGCGAGTGCCAGCTGAGCGGTTCCATATGCTCTCTGGTTCCTCGTTTGTGTTACCGGTGTGCGGAGTCTGACTGTCCGTGTCACAAAATCGACCGAAGGAATACACACACACACCCCACGGAGCATTCCCACCTCGTGATGACGGCTCGCCTGGGAAAACGACAATGCAACCGTGAGCAATACAACTGGCCTGGCCCAGTGATGTGGGGTTTAGCTCGCCACAAGATTACGTTTGGTTGTGCGGCGACAAGCTCTATCAAGTTCTGGCTCCCCTCTGGATAGGTACATGCACTCTAGTGGATTTGAATCCAGCAATCAGGCTTAACAACACTACTCTTTAATGTATTATCCATGCATAGAAAGACCTACAATGATGTTTCAAGTACTGGATTAATTTCAGTTTTGGCCCAAAACAAATATTTATAATATTTCATATAACAATTATGTAGCATATTTGATCCTCAAATTAGAGAAGTATAATTTAAAGAAATTGATATTCTCAACATTAGATAAACACAGAAGAATCCTTTCCAAGTACCATAAGTAGCTCGGGTAAGTATGGCTAATAGGAATACTTGATAGACTTAATTTGGTACAGATCAGTGGTAGCATTTACAAATGTAATAATTCAAGGTTTAAGAATGTTTAATCCTTCCTTTCCAGGTTTTTACAAACGTCTTTGAATATTTGCCTAACTTTTCCTTTTCAGATGTTGAACAATGTACTTGACTAAAATGAATGTATTGATTTCACTAAGTGCCTTACTCTTGACTAAAGCGTATTTAAGTAAACGTAAAAGTAATCCTAAAATTGAGGACACTGCACTTTTGCAGATCACAGATTGATCAAATCACCATTGTGAATTATATACTCTAACTGTGAATGTTTATCTGGATCTCTTACGATCCTGAGTTTTAAAATGCTTTTGACTAGTGATTGCCTTGAAGTAAATCTTTAAAGCGGCAAGCTGGTTTTGATTTTATAGTTTGATGAATGAAATTAACTAATGGTAAATGATAAAAGATATTAGTTTAAAAACAAATATTTAGCCATTGTGCACCTGTGTTTTATGTGTGTTCATTATTATGCTTTTGACAAAAGATGATCAAACACTGATGAGAGATGATTTTTCCTATTATGATTGGCTGTATCAATCATTGTGATTGAATGTTTCAATCTTAATGTGATTGTTATTGATGTAATTGATGTTGTGTAAGTCCACACTCAAATCTGAAGATTCCCATTGATTTAAGTATTGAACTAAATATTATTAGACTAAGGTTTTAAGATTATCAAAATTGATAAAAAGGAATAAACTGTTGTGGAATATTTTCCAAGGCCCATAACTTTGACCCAGTGTATCAGTTCAAACTGTCCTGACTGAGCACAGGCACCTGTAACCTTGGCTGCTGTGCTCTCAGTGTTTTGTCTCCCTGTTCATGCCTGTTGGCGTCAGCTGATAGAGGTGTTATCATTCTATCTTGTTATGCAGCATGTTGATGATGCTCTCTGAACTAGCTAAATACATGGGTCTGGGGTAGAGTTCTTCAGAATTGATGTGGCAACTCTACCGTGAAGTCAGAACCTCTGACTCTTGGACTTGTGATGTGAATCCTCCGGCCGTTAACTCCAAATAAACCATCATGTGTTTGACATCAAAGCTACTGCTCTTCCCGTGTCTCCTTCCTGAGTCGGTGACTCCCACTACATAGCTACACAGAAGTTTCCTCTACAGGTATGGTCATACACTATATCATTTAAATATAGCATGATAGGTCTCCTTTAAGTAAAAGTATGCAAGTATTATCAGAACATTTTACGGCACCCTCTTATGTCATAGTAATGATGGTGCAGTCAAATGTTCCCTGTCAGTGTTTCATTCATGATGTTTCTTGATTGTTTTGAATGTTGCATTTTACTGCTGTACATGTTTAAAGTTGCGCTTGTATAAATGATTATAGATGAGGGAACCTGCTCAATAATAAAATATGTGTGTTTTTTATATACAGTACCAGTCAAAAGTTTGGACACCTTCTCATTCAATGGTTTTTGTTGATTTTAATGTGTTTCTACTTTGTAGATTAATACTGAAGACATCAAAACTATGAAAGAACACATATGGAATTATCTAGTTAACAAAAAAGTGTGATTTTTATTCTAGATTCTTCAAAGCAGCCCCCTTTTGCCTTGATGACAGCTTTGCACACTCTGGGCTTCTCTCAGTCAGCTTCATGAGGATGTTAGTGCAATTAATGGTTCACCAACTTTAAATGTTAACACAGAGAGAGAGATCAATAAAACATAAACACAGATATGGTTGAGATTAATCAATATTTAGTTGCACAACAACAAATAATAATATTGGAGTACATCACCTTGCTTCAACAGCAACCAATCGCGGAAATGCCCCAACGAGTAGCAGTTTTACACAGGCATATATAGCTACTGTAATGAACACACACCCACATTTCCCCTATGAATGCCATACTTGTATATGTTTCAGATGTCCAAAGATATTAGCGAATCCGGTGCTTAAACAAATAGCTATAAACCCCTGGCCAAAATGTCCCTAAATGAAGTCCGAGTTTGAAATATATCTCAAATAATGTATGCACTGCCATTTCTCCACATAAACATGACAGTCTGCAATGAAACGGTTGTCTCCTCTGTGCTCCACTTCCTACTTGGCGCACCGGTAAGTTTCTCGTGCGAACACAATACTTTGTCAAGGAATCACTACAAATATCTCTTGCTTACAGTAGTGTTAATATATACTAATACGAACAGTAATTTACACACATCTGGTTCTCCATAGTTATATGTGTATTCCCAAGAGAAAGAAATGTGTTTAATCTTAATCTCGATGTAGTGCTATAGTCCTGCCGGAGTGCACCGGAATACACACACACGCAACTAATAATATGGTGTGATAATAGGGCAGTTCGATGTGTTTTACCATAAGAAAGTATATCGTGCGAACAAAATAATAAATTGTGGCCTCGTTTTATTTATTTCTCTCTATGAACCCTCCAGGGCTACGTATGTATATCTCTCTCAGAATATATATTCTGTGTGTATGTATGTATGTATATATATATATATATATATACCCTATTACAACCCTACTAACCCAAGTACAGCGCTTTCGACAGGGAACTCCTTGGTCTCTATTTGGCGGTTCGCCAATTCCGTTTCCTGCTGGAAGGCCGGGAGTTTGCGGCGTTCGTGGATCACAAGCCACTTACTTTCTGCATGTCCAAAGTGGCCGAGCCGTGGTCCGCCCGACAGCAACGCCAGCTTTCGTACATCTCCGAGTACACCACGGACATACGACACATCGCTGGCAAGGCTAACGTGGTCGCAGACTGCCTCTCCAGAGCGGTCATCAGAGCTGTGCAGCTGGGCTTCTATTACCTCCGCATCGGCGCTGACCAGGCCTCTGACCACAGGGTCCAGACCCTCAAGGTCTTGGTCACGGGATTACGCCTGGAGGAGGTCACGGTTGGTGACTCTGGCGCGAAGCTGTGGTGTGACATCTCCGCGGGCCAGCCTCGACCGCTAGTCCCTGCGGACTGGCGCAGACCAGTTTTTGAGGCGGTTCACAATTTTTCCCACCCCGGTAGGAAACCGACCGTGAAGTTGATGTCGCTGAAGTTGGTGTGGCAGGGGCTTAAGTAGGACGTGAGGTCCTGGGTCGACTCATGCGTGGCCTGTCAACGGGCTAAGGTCCACCGCCATGCTAGGGCACCTTTTGAACTTTGTGCGGGAGGAGGTTTGACCATGTCAATGTCGACATCGTAGGTCCGCTTCCCCCTCTCATGGTATCACCTACCTGTTTACGATGGTGGACAGGACGTCGGCGTCCGACGTCGCCCGCGCTTTCATCGGCACGTGGGTGGCGCAATTCGGGACTCCGTCTGACCTCTCCTCTGACCGCGGTTCTCAGTTCACCTCGGAGCTGTGGAACGCGGTTGCTGTGGGTTTGGGGGTCAAGCTGCACCGCACCACCGCATATCACCCCCAGGTTAATGGATTGTGTGAGCGGTTTCACCGATCCATGAAGGCGTCACTGCGTGCCGGCTCGACAGACGGCAACTGGGTGGATAAGCTACCGTGGGTCATGCTCGGCCTCAGGTGTGCCCCCAAAAAAGACCTGCAGTCCTCGTCGGCAGAGCTCGTCAATGGCCAGACGCTGCGGGTCCCCGGGGAATTCATCCCCGCCACCACTGTGCCCTGGTCTGCGGCCGGGCAGCGCTCCTCCCTGCTGGAGATCGCTGGGACATTCACACCTGTCCCCACGCACAGCAACCAGCTTTCCGGGTGTCCCCCGGATTACGGTCGGCGGATTTAGTTTTTATTCGCCACGACGCCCACCGCGGCCCCCTTACGACGGTCCGTTCAGGGTCATACGACACGGGGTCAAGATGCCTGGTGGTGGGCGTTGGTGGCAGGCCTGAGACTGTGTCTGTCGATCGGATTAAGTCTGCTCACGTGGACGTTTCCAGGCCGTTGGAGTCAGTGTTAATTTCGTCAACGAAAACTATGACGAAAAATGTTCGTCAACAACCTTTTTTACATGACTAAGACGAGACGATGGCGAGCTAAAAATAGTTTCTTGATAACGAAAACTTTGACGAAATGTATATTTAGTTTTCGTTGACGAGACGAGACGGGACTAAGGTGTTAATGGTGGACTATCGGACATTCAAAAAGCAGGGTATTTTCCCCCCAATTGTCCGTCTTGTCTGTCAAAATGCATCTTACGTTTCTAACTTCCAATATCATTATTTGAGCTCTCTTCACTCCAGAAGAGCGATCTCCCAGAGATCTGCCGGGGACGGAGCGTTCAGAAGTATAGAGATACTCTACAAGGCTCGATGTGGACAAAGCTCGTTTGCCATTAGCCGCATTCACACCGCAGGACTTTCCCTGGTACTTTGGTTCTTTAGTTCCGTTAGTACCAATAATGTTGCGTTCACACCGCCGGGACTACTCAGTGCCGGGAACTCTTTTGGCCATTTTCAGTCCCTGCTAGAGAGGTGGTACGAACCTGGTGATAAAAGAGTGCCAATTTCTATTCTATTTCTATTGGCTGGGCGAATTGCAAACCACGCCCCGTTAGACTCTGCATTTGTTACTGCATTTGGTAGGCAGAACATTTTTTTCCTCGCTACAAAACCACATCCACACCTGAGCGAGTAGTTTTTTGTACTTTAAAGCAGTTATGACCACACGTACTACAACACCGGAGCGGTGGAATGATGAGGAAGTGTCGGTGCTTCTGGCAATTTACTCCGAGGATGGGATGCAGCAGCTTCTACAGAAAGCAGTTCCCAACTCCAAATGTTTTGAGCGATGTTCGCAAAAGCTACTTGAGCTGAGAATCGTGCATAGTGCACACGGATGCCGGGTAAAATTAAAGAAACTCAGGCAGGACTATAAAAAAATTAAAGACCACAATAATAAGAGTGGTAACGATTTTCTATTGTTATTATATATATATATATATATATATATATATATATATATATATATTGCCACTGTTTTTTTAATACTGACACCTAACTTGCACTAAGGTGTGTCTGCTGCTATATATATTGCCACTGTTACATTGTTTTGAAACTACTTACACTTTATTTTACATTTCACACTTTTATTTAACTTCAATTTACAGAAGATAAAGATAAAGTCCATTGTTATAATGGGGTATTTTATTTGTAAATTACCCTTATGAACTCCATCATGTCTGAGGTCGGAAAATAAACAAACGCCTCATACAGCGGGTGGGCTTTATACCCCCTCCCCCGTGTAGTTCTTCTTCTCTCGTTTTTTTTTGTACTCGCCGTGCAGTGGTTTTGCGGCCTGCCAGTAAACCCAGAGAAGAAGAAGACGAAGTGACGTCAGCGTAATCTTGCCTCAGGGAAAGTACTGCGGTGTGAATGCGGTGTGAATCCGATTGGCACTAGCCTCATGGCAGATTCAGTGCCGTGGTACTTTAGTGCCGGCACTAAAGTACGGCAAGTCCTGCGGTGTGAACGCGGCTATTAGTGTTTTCGCGTTAGCGCGTTGACACGAGTAGAGTAGTCTGTCCAAACAGCCGGCCAAAAGGCGTCATATTCAGTCGGAGAAATGCACAATTTTCGACATCCTTAACTCGTTTTCTCCATTTCAGAATAATATATATGATATGTTTTATAATGATTGATCATGAAAGTGTTCTCAAAGCTGGTACAGGTGCAGCTAGTTTGAATGACTTTGTATACTGCAGGGTAGCTTGTGGATTTACTCTAGGTGGAACTAAAGTCTGATTCAACACCTGATTATATTTCACATCATTCATCCAGATCTGTAAAGTAACTAAAGTTATTAAATACATGTAGTGGAGTAAAAGTACATCATGTAGCTCTGAACTGTAGTGGAGTAGAAGTACACAGTAGCAAAACATTTTACTCAAGTACAGTACAATTTAATAACATAATTATATATATTTAATTTATTTCACATTTAAATAAAGCAATTAATTCGGTTAACAATTTGTTAGTTTTTCCCTTTAAAAAATAACAAAAAGTAAAAACAAGAATACCGTTAAAGTACCGGATCGATAAGCAGTATCGATAAGACTAGTAGTACTGTAAAAAACCTTAACGATACCCCTCCCTAGATATTACACAAGTAAAGTGTTAAGAGAGTGAAATGTTGCTTTACGAATTTCAACACTTGATGCTGTCCCATTGATTCCGATTTCAGAAACCTGTATTCGCCTAACTGAATTGGTTTAAAGAGAGAACACATTTTGACTATAAGTTGACTAAAATGTCATTTTTCATCGACTAAAACGTTTTGAGTTTTCGTCGACTAAAACTAATAACCATTTTCGTCTAAAGACTAAGACTAAATCAGCCCTCTGCCCCCACGTCGGGGCCTCCTCCCATGTCCCGCCCCCTGTGGGGATGCCCTCGCCCTCGTTGGCGCCCCTGCCCTCGCCTGTGGCCCCGCCCTCCTCTGCCCCTGTGGTCCGTACGTGCCGTGTGGTACTTCCTCCCAGGCGCGAGGGTTTGACTATGGGTGAATTCTGGGGGGGCTTGTGTGGTGATTGACATTATTCACCCACGGACCTATGGATTGGGGTATTGTTCCGCACGGACATTTGAGTTAGCCGGACTTCCCGTTTACCCCGGTCTTGCTTC